>NC_029773.3:9735128-9751966 GCF_000817695.3 Arachis duranensis | reverse complement strand
TGATGGCGGCATTCAAGAGAATCCGGAAGGTCTAAACCTTGTCTGTGGTATTCTGAGTAGGATTCAATGATTGAATGACTGTGACGAGCTTCAAACTCCTGAAGGCGGGGCGTTAGTGATAGACGCAAAAGAATCACTGGATTCTATTCCGGCCTGACCGAGAACCGACAGATGATTAGCCATGCTGTGACAGAGCATAGGAACATTTTCACTGAGAGGATGGGAGGTAGCCATTGACAACGGTGAAACCCTACATACAGCTTGCCATGGAAGGAGCCTTGCGTGTTTGAAGAAGAAGACAGTAGGAAAGCAGAGATTCAGAAGATGGAGCATCTCCAAAACCTCAACCTATTCTCCATTACTGCAAAACAAGTAATCATTTCATGTTCTTTTGTTCTTTTTCACAATCAATCCTGATAATTTCTGATATCCTGACTAAGATTTACAAGATAACCATAGCTTGCTTCAAGCCGACAATCTCCGTGGGATCGACCCTTGCTCACGCAAGGTATTACTTGGACGACCCAGTGCACTTGCTGGTTAGTTGTGCGGGGTTGCAAAAGTGTGATTGCAATTTCGTGCACCACCACCCACCTCCAGAAGCAGCGACGGAGCAAGCGATGGCGGCTGGACATAGCCACCGCTGAACCGGCTCCCTCTCTCTTCGTGCATTATCTCTCTTCAGCTCCTTCCATGGATGGCGGTGGCGTGGTGATGACAACGGCGGCAACGCGGCGAGGAAGCGGTGGCGACTTAGGCGCGAGGGCTCCAAGCCCGCGACCCCCTCACCCGCGAGCCATCTCTCTTTGCGGTTCTGCTCCCTCCTTCGCGCGTCCTTCTCTCGTGACGGAGTAATGGCGGCGACAGCGTAGAATACGGCGTGACGGTGGTGACGAGCTGGAGCACGAACGGCGGTGACAGGGTGGACGGCGGCAACGCGAGCAGCAGGGCGCCATAGCGGCGACGAGCTGCTCCCTCCCTGGCACTCTTCCTCCCTCCGGATCTCCCTCTTCTCTCTTCCCTTTTTTCTTCCTCGATCCCCCTCCCCTGGAACCCCTTTTCTTTCTTTCTTTTCTTCTTTCTTTTCCTAACCGTGGGTCATGGGGTGGCTAGGGTTAAGAAGTGTGAGTGAGGGTGTTGTGTTGAGTTCTGTGAAGGTTGAGTAGCTAGGGTTTCACTTAGGAAAAGGGAGAAATGTGTGTGTTAATAAAATTAGGGTTTGTGTATAAAATTGAGTTTTTTTGTTTAATTTGAAAACTAATTGAATCCTTAAAATCTTTTTAAAATATTATTGGTTGTATTAAATTGTTAGTTGGTTTTCACCGAAATACTCTAATTAAAAATATAATACAATATAATTAATTTTCTTCATTAACAAGACCTAAAGTATTTATTTATAAAAATATTATCATATAAAAATCTTATTATTTTACAACTACTAATTTTATAATTTAAATATAAAAAATAATTTGATAATTGTAAAATTAGATAAATTTGTAATTTAAATAGCCAAACATCATTATTATTATTTTTTGAATTTCCAAGACTTTAAATTGTAAATAAGAAGATAATTCAAAATTATAGAGTTTGGATAAAAACCTTAATTTATTTCAAATCCAATTAATCAAAACTACCTTTAATTATCTTCAATAAAATAATTTATGAACTTAAAACTGTAAATAAATATATATAATTTAAGATTAGTTCATAATAACTTTTCAAAAGTTTTGGGTCTTACAGTTGCGCCTCTCACATACATCCTCCAGCATCTGTTGTAGTTGCCTACCCATACGATGGTCTTATATCTTCTTAATTATGAGATCGTGCTCCTTGTCCCATATAAAGTTTAGCTGCACAAAGAAACTTTAAAATTAGTTAATCATAATATACTATATTAAACAACATAGATGATATAAACTAGTTAAGAAGGTTTGACTATATTAAGTTCTTACCGCCCACTTCTGAAACCATCGCTCTCTAGTCTCAGATGAAATCTTCTTGTAGCTCAGTCGTGGATGGTCGTACATCAGCTTGATGATGTTGGTCATCTCATGAGTACATGCGTTGTTGTTTGACACAAACCTATCAATAATTCAAAAATAAACCAATATAGCAATATAAATTAAAGCTTCAGAAGCAAATAACCATAATATATAGAGAATTTTTTTAAAAATTTTGGTAGATTTTCATCTATAACTGAAATGCACCACAAACTCTATCTATCAACTATTAACTTAAACAACACCAATTGTCAACAATCAATGAACAACTGTCAATAATCAAGAAGCAAAATCCATAAATTCACTAAACTAGAATTTCTAATCAAGAATAAATAAATAGGATGTATCAAACATTTTCAGCAATTCAAACCTATAACCCTAAATATATTAAAACTAGAATCAAGTATCAAGAATCACTAATCACAATATATCAAAAACTTCAGTAGTTCAAATCTACAACCCTAAATCCACTAAAATTAAAATCAATAATCAGACACTTTTAGCATATAGAAGACTTGAAGTAGTACTTAAGTCGTTCCGCCATCAGTGATGCGTGCGCATCATGTTGTGCTTTTCTATACTTTTTCATATACGAAATAAACGCATAATGCTTAATTATGGAGAGTTTTGGTATTTAAATTGGATTGCTTTTATTCTTTTTATTTCATGATTCTTCCAGGGAAATTTAGGAAAAGAGAAGCAAAAGCACAAGAAGGAATCAAGAATTCAAGACAAGTGCAAAGAGAATTCATAGATGCTGTCAACCTTGACCTCTTCACACTCCAACGAGCATAACTTGAGGTACAGGGATCCAATTAACATGGTTCTAATGACATTGGAAAGCCAACTTTCAGAGCTTTCCAACGATATATAATAGTCTACACTTTTTTCCTAAACTGTATGGCGTTGGTGGCGCCTAACTTGGGATTCTCCATGTTATGCGCCAAGATCATCTCAAAGTCTCCCATGCATGCTGCTAATTGCAAGCCTTCTTTACCATGAAGCCATAGTGACGTCTAATTTGGAATTTTCTGAGTTAGGCGCCAACCTTAAAGAATGCAATGGTCCCCACACTGATAATGATGCATTCGAAGATTTGGTTTTATTTTGATTAAAAATTTTATTTTATTTATAAATAGGAAAATATATTATTTAGTTTTAGAAAATATATTTTACATTAATTAGGATTAGATATAAAAGGAGAAGAGATCTTGACCTAGCCGATCTCCTAATTTTCATTCCACACCTTCATACTTTTCTCTACTAGGGTTAATTTTCTCCATGAGGAACTGAGCCTCCATTGTTAAGGTTAGGAGCTCTATTTACTTTGATGGATTAATAATTATTTGTTCTTTTACTCTTGATTAATGTTTTGATTATTTTTTAAGAATTGGTTTCGTTCTTCATCCTAAGAATTAGTGATTATTGGGAAATAACTCTAATTCAACTTGAATTCTATTTGAATCTTGGAAAAGTTATATCATTAGGATTACATCTTGAAATAAATTTCTCACAACTCTCTATTTATCTAGATTTAATGCGATATGTGACATATAATCGTCTTATTTTTGGGTATCTAGGGTTTGTGTGGCTCATAAACTAGTTTTGAATTTAACCCTCTAACTGGAATCAAGTGACCAAGGAATTGGTGGTTGATGAAGGTTAGAGGAGACTGAAAAGGTCTAAGGAATTAGGATTTAGTCACATATAATTTGCCATGAACATAATTTTTGCATGATCAAGGTAGTCAACATTGAATATTAATTCGAAAATTTAAATATCTCTCACACCTTAATTATCTTTATCATATTATTTTCTTAACCAATTTTAGTTTGTTTTTATTTAATTCTTTGTTTTTATGTTATTTGCTATTAAAACCCTAAATTTTGATTGTCTGACTAGAATAATCAATTGACTATTGTTGCTTGATCCATTAATCCTCGTGGGATCGACCCTCACTCACCTGAGGTATTACTTGGTATGACCCGGTGCACTTGCCGGTTAGTTTGTGGGTTATAATTTTCGCACCAAGTTTTTGGCGCCGTTGCCGGGGATTAATTATAATTAACAACTCCAGTTGATTGATTACCTGGATTAGACTTTTTCTTTGTTTAATTTTCTTATTTTATTTTTACATTATATATTTTTTTCTTTTTTGAAATATTTTTATATTAAAAAAAACAAAATTGTTTTTTAAAAAAATTAATATCTCTTTTTGTTCTTTTTTCTTAGTTTTTCTGTTTACCACATGGTGCGTTTAATTCTGTTTGGTATTTTGTGCTAAGGAAAATAATGGAGAGAGATCATATGGGTTACAACTCACACCCAAGGAGTGATTTATATTATTGTGGATGGAGGAATTACCCGAATATTGGTTGAAAAAGTAAAAACCAAAGAAATTGCAGTGCTCCATGTTCCATCTATCAAGAACCACCATCTCCATGTTCATACCAAGAACCATCCTCCTCTTTTTATTCATATCAAGAGCCACCATCTCTTTATTCATACGAAGAATTATCTTCTTTTTTCTCATATCAAGAGCCGTCATCTCTTTATTCATATCAAGAACCATCAGCTCTTGAACTTCTCATGAAATAATGCATACATGATATGAGGATGAGTGTCAAAAATATAGAGAAACATGCGGAGTTGATTATCAATCATTGGACAAGATACAAGCAAATTCCTTCCCAAGAGATATAATGCAAGATCCTATGGAAGAAAGTGTGGAAACCAATCAGAAGAGTTCATACTCCAGTGAATTAGAGAACTCTTCACCCTCACACATGGAAGAAGAGGAAGATGCACATACAAAGAAGGAAGAAGCACAAACAAAAGAGGAAGCTATGCACACTCCATACTTGCACATTCCAATAATTCATAAGGAAGCCACATAAGTCCCTTCAATTCTATGCATGCAAGCTCCTGAGAAGAAAAATCTAAATGCACCACCCATATTTGAATTGAAGCCTTCTCCCCCAACACTTGAATATGCTTTCCTTGGTCCTAGTGAATTAGAGAGTTGTATGGGAGTTGCTTTTTGGTGGGTATCATTTTCCTCCTCATGTCTACCGAAGTCATTTCTCTTAACCAACTGGAAGAAGAGGAAGAAATTCAAGAACCAACCGTCAAGCTAGTGACGTTAAAGAAGCACTTGTTGGGAGGCAACCCAATGTTTGGTATTTTCTTTTCATTATCTTTTTTTTTGCTTAAGATTGTGTATGCGTTCATGGATTAAGTTTGGTGTGCTACACCAAATTTGCATCCCACTGGGTACTTGGCCTAGTTTCACATAGATTGTATCACACTTAGTTTGGTATCCTCACACCAAGTTTGGTGTTGCCACAATCACCATGAAACACATTAGCAATCTAGCTATTTTATACCATTTTAGTTTTCCTTGAGTTTTGTTTTAATTTGATTAATTTATTTTGAATAAGACCTCTTTATTGCTTGATTTCCTTTCACTTGCTAGTCCTATTTACTCTTATTTTCATCACCATTATTTCTCTTTCTTTGTTGCTTGAGGACAAGCAACCATTCTAAGTTTGGTATTGGAAGCTATTCTCTACATAGCTTAAAAAGGGATAAAGAAGAAGATGATGAAGAGAAAGGCAGAGAGAACTAAGGTTGTTTCCTTCTTTTTTGATTATATGCATGTGTGTCCTTCCTTTTAGATAAGCATAGTCTAGTTTTAAATTGTAACATATTACTTTTACATCATGATTATCATGTTGAAATTTGTGAGTCAAGACAATTAAGCATCATGATTATCAATAAACAGGGTAATTAAAGAAGAAGCTAGTATGAGCATATGAGTATTGGAAGGCTAGCGTGACTATTTTTGCTCAAACACATTTAAATTTTGTTTGATTGAAATTCTATCTAGAACACTTTATAAAATCTTTGAAATTTTGAAAACCTTGAAGAAGCTTGTCAATTAATGATCAAGTAAAGAAAAAAAGGAAGAGAAAGGGAAAATGAGAAAGCTAAAGGCTCTGAGTACCAATGATAACTCATTAGTCAAGCACTTGTGGTGTTTATGTATAAAGCAAAAAGCTTGAAAACAAAACACTTAGAGTCAAGGCTAGGCTCAAGTGCAAAGCACCCTTTCTAAGCTCAAGGCTCTGAGCATCAATGATTAGATAGTAAAGAAAAGAAACAAAAGCAAAGCTTAAAGAGTTCCCTAGTTATATGCTTGTGTGCTTATAGATCAGGTGGTAATACTTGAAAACAAAGCATTTATAGTCGAAGCTATAAAAACAAATGGTGCAAAGCATCCAAGAAGCTAAGAAAAGAAAAAAATGAAAAGTTTGTTTCAAGGAAGGAATATAAGAAAAGATTTCATAAAGCTAAGTGATCAAGATAAAATCATCAATCATTTGAAATTCTTTTGTGAGTGTTGCATGCCTAGTTAACTAGCCAACCATAAACATTAGAATTTCTATGCTTCTCACCTTGGATTGTCAATTTATATTGTATGATTCGTTGTTTGCTTGAGGACAAGCAAAGTTTAAGTTTGGTGTTGTGATGCGTGCGGATCATGTTGTGCTTTTCTATACTTTTTCGTATACGAAATAAACGCATAATACTTAATTACAGAGAGTTTTGGTATTGGATATTTCTTTCATCCTTTTTATTTCACTATTCTTGCAGGGAAATTTAGGAAAAGAGGAGTAAAAGCACAAGGAGGAATCGAGAATTGAAGACAAGTGCAAAGAGAATTCATAGATGCTGTCAACCCTGACCTCTTCACACTCCAACGAGCATAACTTGAGGTACAGAGTTCCACTTGACTTGGTTTTAATGGCATTAGAAAGCCAACTTCTAAAACTTTTCAACGATATATAACAGTATACATTTTTCTTCTAAATTGTACGGCCTTGGTGGCGCCTAACTTGGGATTCTCTAAGTTAGGCGCCATGATCATCTCAAAGTCTCCCATGCATGCTGCCATAGTGGCACCTAACTTGGAGAAGCCTTCTTTACCATGCTGCCATAGTAGTACCTAACTTGGAATTTTCCAAGTTAGGCGCCAACCTTGAAGAATGCAATGGTCCCCACGCTGATAATGATGCATTCGAAGATTTGGTTTTATTTTGATTAAAATTTTTATTTTATTTATAAACAGAAAAGATCTTGACCTAGCCAATCTCCTAATTTTCATTCCACACTTTCATACTTTTCTCTACTAGGGTTTATTTTTTCCATGAGGAACTATGCCTCCATTGTTAAGGTTAGGAGCTCTATTTACTTTGATGGATTAATAATTATTTGTTCTTCAACTCTTGATTAATGTTTTGATTATTGTTTAAGAATTGGTTTCGTTCTTCATCCTAAGAATTAGTGATTATTGGGAAATAACTCTAATTCAACTTGAATTGTATTTGAATATTGGAAAAGTTATATTATTAGAATTACATCTTGAAATAAATTCCTCACAACTCTATTTATCTGGATTTAACGCGAGACGTGACATATAATCATCTTATTTTTGGATATCTAGGGTTTGTGTGGCTCAAAAACTAGTTTTAAACTTAACCCTCTAACCGGAATCAAGTGACCAAGGAATTGGTGGTTAATGAAGGTTAGAGGAGACTAAAAAGGTCTAAGGAATTAGGATTTAGTCACATATAATTTGTCATGAACATAATTTTTGCATGATCAAGGTAGTTAACATTGAATATTAATCAAGAAATTTAAATATCTCTGATACCTTAACTATCTTTATCATATTATTTTCTTAACCAATTTTAGTTTGTTTTATTTTATTCTTTGTTTTTATGTTATTTGCTATTAAAACCCTAAATTTTGATTGTCTGACTTGAATAATCAATTGATTATTATTGCTTGACCATTAATCCTCATGGGATCGACCCTTACTCACCTGGGAAATTACTTGGTACGACCCGGTGCACTTGCAGGTTAGTTTGTGGGTTATAATTTTCACATCAATCAGCCCAAATCGTTAACCGTACAATGGGAGATGGTAGAAGAGCATCAGTTGGGTCACTTCTGTGAGAGAATTTCGGGGCTGTGATATCCGCCACGTCTCGAAGATATTGGGCTGTTGAGCATATGGAGGCGGCATCGTTGCTAGAGACATAGGGATGTAGTTGGAGTTAGGGACCATGATGAACAGCTAGTCTGATGCACCCGCAACCTGTGATGTCACTGGGGTAGTCAGAGTTGAGAAAGAGGATTAAGAATTCCCAGGGGTACCGGTAGAAACATTCCTTCTACCATGACCACGACCACTAGGCTGATCCACAACACCTCTATCTGTCGTCATGTCTGCAAAGAGCATACCAATTAAACAAAGAGAACTAAATCAATAATAATCAACACAAATCAATAATAATAAACACAAATCGATAATAATCAGAAATTCAGAACAACAAATCAACCTTATAAATTATAATAACTAGCTCAGAACAAATCAACAATAATAAAAATATGTTTTAATTAGAATCGGAAGAAGTTCAGTACCCTAAGTTTAGAACTAAATAAGAAACAAAAATCCGCCAATGTTCTAATAAAAATTCAAACTACACAAGTTCAGTATCCTAAGTTCAGAATTTAGAAAATCCTAATTCAAGACAAGTTCAGTACCCTAAGTTCAAAACTAAATAATCAACAATAAGTTCAAACACCAATGTAACTCTTATAAGGGTTAAGTACGATTTTGGTCCCTAAAGTAGGGGGCTGAAACTTTATTTCGTTTCCAGCCTTTTTGCGCTACAAAATGGTCCCAAATGTTTAACTAAGTTTTAAAATCATCCTTCAAACAAAAATACCCTTCTCCTTCTTACCTAAAATCAACCAACGTCAACCAGAACCCACCACCACCACCCCTATTATCATCATGGTCATCATCATCATCATCATCAGAACTTTTCCAAAATCAACCAAAATCAACCAGAAGCAGAACAGAAACCTAAGCTGAACCAAAACCCACCACCACCGCCATTATCATCATGGTCATCATCATCATCATCATCAGAAGAACAATAATGGAATCATAAGAAGAAATATAAGAAGAAGAAAAATAACAACAATAATAATAGAATAATAAAAAGAACAACAAAACTCAAAACTCACCACCACCACCCCCACTCAGGACTCAAAAAACCAGAACTCAGAAAACTAGAACAATCAAAACTCAGAATCATCAACAAAATTCAAAACTAAAATTTTTCCTCTTTCATTAACAAAACTCATATGCAAAACAAACGACGAGACAAGGTACAACAGCGAAGAAGAGGTGCGGCGAGACGAGGTGCGATGGCGAGGAGGAGGTGTGGCGAGACGAGGGCGACAGCGAGGGCGAGGAGCAGCGACGTCCACCCTCACGGTGAGATCCAGCGGCGAGGACTGAATTACGAAGAGCAGGAGCGGCAGTGGCGAGGAGAGGCGGCGGCGAGGAGTAGCAGCGGTGGCCCTTCCTCTTCCCCTTCCCTTCCTTTACCTCTCTTCTCCCTGAACCAAAACCCAACCCCTCTCTAGCTGATACCCCCTTTTCGTTAACTCGTGTTTCTTTTCTTTCTTTTTTTCTTTTTTTATTATTTTAGTTAAGGATATTTTTGGAATAAAAATAAAAAAATTTGGTAAAAAGAACGATTTAAAACTTAGTTAAACCTTCCAGACCATTTTGTAGTGAAAAAAAGGTCGGGGACGAAATAAATTTTCAGCCCCTACTTTATGGACCAAAATCATACGTACCACAAGATTAATTTTAACATTTGAAATTCATTGCTAATATAACCCCAAAACCAATAAACATATAAAGTTGATATAATTGGGTTAAAAAGGACCAACTTAATTAATCTTGTACTATTAAATAAATTCCTCAATCATTCGAAAATGCAAAAGTTTTGGTCAATTAAAAATAAATCAAATTCCATTATCAATGCATAATAACAATCAAAACATGCAAACGAGCATTGATTTTCAAGAATTAGACTAAAAATTGCATTAAAAGCTCTAAATAATATCGACAAACACTTGGCATGCACAAACATCAAACATGAAAAATCAAGACCACATAGCAATTGACAGCCCTAATTTCAAATTAACAATCAACACCAGCAACAAATAATTTAAAACCAGCAACAACCAAGTATAATCCAAATAATCTGGCAATCGAATCTCAGCCAAACCAGCCGTAACACAATAAATCAACATAATTCAGATAATTTCAAACAACTCCAGCAAAAATATTTAGCAATTCAGTTGAATAACACTTTTCAGCAATTTAGAACCTAGTAACCTAATTTAACCTATCCTAACTACCTAAAATCCACTAACAGAAAATTAATTCTAACTAACTAACTAACTAGAAATCAGAGTACTAACCTGGGTTGCCAAAACAGAACAGAACAAAGAAGAGGAAAGGAGTTGCAGCAGAATTATGATGATGCGATATGAAAAGCGGAAAACAAATGGTCGCAGGAGTTGGAAGCTAGCCAAAACGAGGAATAAGGGCTGTATTGTTGCTCTGTTCTACGAACAAGATTGATAAATAGGGGTCGAGCTAGAGCGTGTTAGAAAGAGAAGGGAAGAAAGAGAAGGTAGATGCATCGACTTAGGGTGGCCGGCGGCAATAGGGAATGAGGAGAAATAGGGGAAAAGAAAGAAAGAAAGAGTATAGGGATAGAAAAAGAGTGGGAGGCAAGAGGGTTAGAGAGAGAGAGAGAGAGAGAGAGATAGATAGATAGATAGAGAAATTTGAATAAGGGGAAAAGGGTTCGCGCTTCAAATTTATAGCACGGTTACCGTCGATTTTACCGTCGAAAAACTCCGACAAGGGATAGCAAAAATCCCCAACGTGGCGTGTATTCGCGGGAATTTAACTGTCGGGGGCGGATACAGGGAGGATTTTCTACCCGTGGGGATGGGGGACGGGGCCCCGTTTAATAAACGGGGCAGGGGCGGGGATAGAGGTCCCCACCCCGTGGAGAACCGTTTAATCCCCATATATATAAAAAGACTATAATACCCTTAATATATATGTATATATCTTATGTGGAAAACTGAAAACCCTAGCCGCATTAACAACTCACAATTCATAAACCCAAATCTGAAGTCCCTCAACCTCAAACCCCCCTTGGCCCCTGTCCTCTGAGACATGTGAACGGCGGCTGAACGGCACGGTCTCACCATCACCACTGCCAACCGCCACCTTCTATCCCCTCAGTCCTTTACCGCTACCTCCCACCCCTCAATCCCTCACCGCCACCTCTCAGTCTCTCACATAGTTAGGTCACCCATCGCCATCACGCACACCGCAACAGCCAACAGGTAGTCCGTCATCTTTGCCGTTGTCACGTCTTCCCGTTGTCGCGAGTTCGTCACCTCTTCACCGGTCTTGCGCCTTTGCCGGTCATTGCCTCTTCGCCGGCCGTTGCCTTCTCTCCTCAGATAAGTCACAGAATTCTAATTTTCATTGTTTATTTTGATTTTGAAACATTTGGCTGATTCTGATAATGAAATTTTTCTTGTTTATTTTGATTTTGAAGCATTTGTGTTTATGATTATGATGATTCTAATTTCGAAATTTTTATTCTGATTTTGAAACATTGTGTTTATGATTATGTAGATTCTGTTTATGAAATTTTGCTTGATTATTTTGATTTTGAAGTATTTGTGTTTATGATTATGCTGATTCTGATTATGAAAGTTTTATTCTGATTTTGAAGTATTGTATTTATGATTATGCAGATTCTGTTTATGAACTTTTTTTATTATTTTTTTGAAGTATTTGTGTTTATGATTATGCTGATTCTGATTATGAAATTTTTATTTTGATTTTGAAGCATTTGTGTTTATGATTATGCTGATTCTGATTACGAAATTTTCCTAGTTTATTTTGATTTTATTTTCTTTATTTTATTTTGTTTTTGAAGCATTTGTGTTTATGATTATGCTGATTGATTGTGCTGAATCTGATTATGGATTTTTTATTTTGATTTTGAAGCATTTATCGAGTTATTATACGATTTTAACTTTAAATTGTTTTCTTTTTTATGTAGGATTCAAGTAAATTGGAATCTAAAATCACTATCATTACGGAATGAAAGGAAGATTTAGAATTACGTTTTTACAATGTAATGAACTTTCTTTGGTTGTTTATGGAGATTTTTAGTTGTTTATGGAATATTTGGAGGTTTATATTTGTTGGTTATTGCTATTTAAGTCTTTAAAGACAATAGAAATTATATTTATAATGACAATTGAGGATTATCTTTATTTTTTTATTTTCTCGACTTTTTTTTATTTTTTTCAATTTTTTTTACAAAAATCCGCGGACACCCAAGTCCCCGGCAGATATAGAGTCCCCGTTACCCATCGCGGGGATGGGAACAGATATTGGAGACGGGGGCGGGAAATACAGCATTTCACTAAGTGGGTTTACTGTTGGATTTTCTGATGGTAAATCCGACCCTAAAGAACATGCAAAATTTTTTTTTGTTTTCCTTGAATTATTACCAGTAAATTTACCATCAAAAACATAAATCTACCAGTAATTACTTAACCTTACGAATTTGACGTCGGTAAATCCGCCACTATTCTGCGACGTTAAATCCAGCGGTACTCAACATTTTTCTTGTAGTGCCACTAGCCCGCTAGAGTCTATCTCAGTCTCACTTGACTCTCGTCTCAGCACACATACTTATTAGAAAATTCACTGTTTACGTTGATTCCTTGTTTGCCACAAACAGGAAGTCAATCGATAATAATGCATATATATATAACTCAATTAAATCAAATCCTCGCTATTCATTTGAAGCAAATGATCATTAAGGAATAGAAAATTTATGTGATAATAATTTTTAGGTGTTTATTTTTATGCGATGATAAATTTATATGTATCAATATAATAAAAACATGAATAAATAATAAAATGATACGTGAATTATATTATCCACATCAGCATTTTTTTAAAAAAAATTATATATCATACCATTATTTGTACTAAAATATCTATATAATTTAAAAAAAACAAAAAATATCTTTTTATTTAATTTCACAAAAAGGATCTAAATATCCTTTTTTTATGTTGGATAAAAATTACTCTTTTAAATTAATTAAATTTTAAAATTCAACTAACTTTAATTTTATATTTTTAAATTTTAAATAATTAAAAAACAAAACAAAAACACATCTGATTCTTATCTATATTGAAGGAGATTTTTTTCAAAAAAGTGTTCTTCATTTTCACTAGGTTTTCTCACCTCTCTCAAAGAATGTCTCGCTCACTCTCAATTCTCTGACTGAAACTCTCTCTTCTCTCTCATTGCCACTAGCCCACAAGAGTCTCATCTCAGTCACACTTGCCGGTGTCTCAACGTCTCGCAACTTTTCCTGGGCTCTTCGTTGCCAGTGATAGAAACAACTCGTTGGGTTGTCGTCACTCGTCGTCTTCTGGTTTTGGTCCTCGTTGTCGCTGAGTTGCCATGGACTGTGGTCCATTGGTGAGTCTCTGCATCGTTGCTTCCCTGTTTTGTCTTTTTTAGATTTTCATTCCTCTTATATTTTGAGATGATGTTGAATTGCTAATCAATTAATTTACCTTGTTACTGATCTAAATACTGCTGTAAATCATGCATGAAGTAAAAGTTTGCTGAATTTGTTGCTATAAGTTAAATTTGGTGCTAAAAATATGAGCTAACTTTTAGGTTGATGAAAATCACCACAGAGTTGAATTTGTTGCTCATTATCATCATTGAACCTTGAAATTATTGCTTTCTTACTGAAATAATTACCTAGCTAAATTTTTTGTTGTTGTAAAATGTAAACCCCGCGTAATTAATGAATAATTATTCAATAAATTAATTATTAATCTAAGAAAATAGAAAAAAGGAATTTTATAGTTCAATGAGAAAGAATTAATTAAAACATGAATTTTGATGCCAATTTTAAAGAATTTGGCCTAAAATTAGACCGAACAAACCGAACCGGATGAACCGGACCCAAAGGTCCAACATAACCCACCATACACTTGAGCTTTAGCTCATTTTTCACTTCAGACACAGAATCACATTGAATACAATGAGAAGGGGAAGAACAAAGGAGAAAAACAAAAACCCTTGAATTGAATTCAAGTCCCCATATCTTCCAACTTCGAACTCTAATCGCCATACTATTTGCGGCCAAGCAACTGCAGCATTGAACTCTACAAAGTCCAATATTCAATTAGGTAAGGAAGTCACTTTTCAGTTTCGATTTTCTCCTCCCTTAATTTCAAAAATCCTATGATTTGGGTGTTGAGATTTTGTTTGTTTTGATGTTTAGGATCAAGCTAACTTAGTGGGCTTGTTAGGTTTTGACCCAATTCTTAGTCGGTAAGGTAAGGATTCTCAAACCCTAGTGAATTCCTTGATTAATTATGGTTAAGTATTAAGTTTGTTTAATGTATGTGATAATGTATATTAGGTAGTGAATATGTGATTGTGGAACATAATTGAGGTGATTAAAAGCTTGGATTAAGCCTTGGTTGCTGAATTTTAATGGTGGAATATTGCGGTCTTCCGTATTTAAGGTGTCTTTTGGGTAAGAAGAAATCGGTCAAGGTATGGTTTTGGTTTTTCATATGTAATATATAATATTTTGTGAAAACTTATGCTAGACAACCATAGGATAAGATGAATCATATGTTGGTGCACATTTGGTAGTTTTGGTTATTGAATTATATGTTGTTTGATGTGGGTATTAGGTATGTTGGTTGTTAACTGGATGTGGTGAATGGTTGATGAAATAATAATTATTTTGGATAACAATGATATATTGATGATTGAGTATAGATGTGTCATTAAATGTGAATGGTAGGGGTTGGAATTGGTGAAGTTGTTTATGGGAGTGTTATGATATGAATGTGAAATGATAAGATGTGATTGGTATGTTTTGGTGTTGTTTGAAGGTTTGGAGTATTGGTAATGAGTTATGATTTTGGTAAAATAGAAGTTGGAGAATTTTTGTGAAAAACTGAATTTTTGGCCAAACTTCGGCAAGCCATAACTCGGCTTTCGAACCCCCAATTTTTTCCAAACTTGTTTTATATGAAAATTGGCTTCGTGAAATTTATGTTGTTCAAAAAATGGATGAAAAACAATTTTTTACGAAAACTTTATGTGCGTCGAAAGTTTGGTGTGTAAAAGTGAAATTCTACAGCACTTAAAATTTTTAGCCATTCTGCAGAACTCGCGTACGCGAGCACCACACGTGGCGCGGGCATTCCATTTGGGTCTGATGCCCCGCGTATGCGAGAGGGTGTGTGCGTACGCGAGGAGGTTGATTTAAGGGGTCGCGTACGCAGACACTTGCATGCGTCGCGCGCATTTCATTCGGATTTGATGCTCCGCATACGCGGGAGCGAGCGTCCGTACGTGGGAACTTATTTTTCAGAAAATTGAGTTTTTGTATTTTAAACATGATTTTAAACCTCTAAACATCTATTTTTACTCTTTTAGACCCTAAATATTAGTTTTAAGTATGGTGAAAAGATTAAGCTATGAAAAGGGGGTAACTTGGAGGTGAAGAAAGTTTGAGACATGGTGAGTTATGAATGAGAAGTGCAAAAATGGGGTATGTATGAGGTATATGGCCTTAATGAAATTGAATGAATGAAAATGAATGAATATGAATGATGATTTGGCTAGCCATGATGAATATGAATGATCATGTGGCTTATGCACTTCTTTTATCTGAGATACGAGTTTCCCTGGGTAAGATGCAGTGGCTTGCCACCACATGCTCTAAGTCGAGACTCAATACTCTGTTGACCCTACGTCACAAGATGTGGCCGAACTCTTTAACTCCTTGGAAATTCCCCCAATGAGCTTAATTTATTTATGAATGAGGAAAAGCTATGCATAGACTCTTGGGGATGCGCGCATGTGGGACTGTCCAGGGTTTAGTAGCCAGACATGTCGACTTGTCTTTATAACCGATAGATGAGACTCATCAGCCATAGGACAGGCATAAATCATATGCATATGCTTGTTTTGTTTGCTTGTGCATTAACTGGGTTTGTCTTTGTGAATCAATATGCTATTTGTCATACTTGTTACCTGCAATAACTGTAATTTACTTGTGTTTGTCTTTGCTTGTTTTGTTTGTCTATGTGATTCTATTGGAGTTTTGAAGGAATTTGGAGGAAGGAGAAATATTTTTAAGGGATTTTTAGTTAGAGTTTGGTTAAGTTTAATAACCTTAGAGAACCACTTTGCTTATAGTTTTCATTTTAAATCTTTAAGTTTTATAATATGAGTGTCGGAGTTCTAGGATCACCTCTAGCTTTTCTGGGACCTTATATCTTATGTATGTGGCACCTTTACCATGCTGAGAATCCTCGATTTTCATTCCATATGGATATTTGTATTTTTCAGATGCAGGTTGAGAGGCACCTCACTAGGCGTCTGGAGTTCCTGGCACAGCGGAGTTGGGATGTCGTTGTTTGGGTTTATTTTGATGTTTGTGTGTGTATATATACATATTGTGTAGACTTCTCCTTATTTTGCTTAGTTCTTGTACCTCATAGAGGCTTTTGATGGAGAACTAGGGTTATTTTGAGTACTTTATGACTTGGGATTATATGTATATACGTAAATATTCTCCAACCAATTTTAGCTTCGCGGGTTGAGCTCAAAACTTGAATATTTTGTATCCTTGACTCTCCACTCTTATTGTATATATGTATACCTATGCTTCCTTCATACGTAAGTAAACGTTATTTCTGAGCGTTGCGCTTTTAATTTCACGATTTTGCTTTAACCAACCTTCAAGGCTCCTCGAATATTATATTTGTTCAATTATTACACGTATATATATATATATATA
>NC_029773.3:9717959-9735101 GCF_000817695.3 Arachis duranensis | reverse complement strand
ATATATATATATATATATATATATATATTATTTTAGAGATCGTAATACCACACCACCTCTATTTTACGGCTTAAGCGTAAAGCTCTATGTGGCAAGGTGTTACATAAATCATCTTTGGAGCTAAATTTTTTGTTGATGAAAATTATCAATTAGTTGAATTTGTTGCTGTAAGAATAGATTTGTTTCTTAGAATTGATTGATTTGATTCTTACATAAGCAGTATTGGTCAAGCTTTAAATTTGTCTAATGAAAATATAGATACTGACTTTAAGATCACTCCTTGGACTAGATTTACTTATTGTGTTATGTTTTGCTGTACGTTTTTGTTATGTTATATCTTTTCATGTGCATGCACTAGTTAATCTTTTTGTTGGTTAGTTGTTAACTCGGATTGGACCGATTGGTTATACCCAAAAAATTAATGAACCAAATTCTAAATTAGTCTGATATAATATTTTGATTGTTTAAGAAAAAAACCGAACAGAACCGATCAAAATCGGACAGAATCGATACGAACTGGTTAAATTGATATAAACCAATTAATATTGCAAGTCCATAATTAACAAAATAAAGCTCTTCCTTAGATTGAATCTTGGCTCCTCTTGCATGTGCAGTTTGGCTGCTACCAGGCCAAGTTGCCTTCATCACATTTGCCTTTTTTTAAAAAAATATACATATAACATATATAAATTAAATTATATTTTTAAAATTTATATTTATTAATTATAAGTTAAACGGTTCAATTTGTAATTCATCTGTAAAACCAGTAAATTAGTAAACTAATAGTTTAATCAGTTCGATTACTGATTTAATTTTGACAACAATAGTCTTAATTGAGCAACCAGCGACCAACCCCAAATGACTACCAACTAATCTACTCCAATCGACTTTCAACCAATTTCCCCCAAACGGCTCCACTCACCAACCCACTAGGCTTACCCCAATTGAATGATCGATCTTAATTGCCTTCAACCGAAACAAAGAACAATTCATTCAAGTAGTCTTTCCATAAAAAAAAAACTACAAGGCCAATAATCATAGTAAAATGTGCCCTTATATTAAAGTGTAGTGAAAGAAGCAATGAGTTTAATTTGGTAATGAATGAAATACAAAGGGGCTTTGATCCAGAACATTATATGAAGGGTAATAAAAACAAGTAATAAAGGTGCCTCTATAATTGCGACACTTGACTCTAGCACAACCTAAAGAAGTAGTTGCATCCCATATAATCTGAGCGTAATAAACACAATTAAGGGTACCATCAATGCAAGTGTTCGATTTATAGTCATAGTTTGTTTTTTGTTCCAGCCATAAGTTCACAGCATCAACACCTGATTTGGATTCTTCATCATATAGACCGTTTTGGCCAAATTTAGTACTAGTAGCAATGCTCGCATCATTAGTCCCCTTCTTGCAGTCAAAAATGTGTTTTTTCACAAACTTGCGAGCAAGTGATGCAAGCTGCCGATCCCACTTCAGTGGCTTAGCCCCAACTTTTACACGTTCATCATTGTGAGCTTTAAGATAATCTTTTGGAGAGTTTTGAGCTATTAAGAATAATGGAACTATACTTATAAAACTTATTATCACTACCCAAATCTTCAATAACATTTCCATTATCCAACTTCTTTAAAAAAGTTGTTTGACAATTGGAAAAATTAAATATCAAAATTATTCAGTGTTATGTATAAATATAAAACATAATTGCAATTAGATGTACTTGAATATATATACATACAGGTATATTGATTTATGAGAGGATTGAAAAGCCAACGATAAGTAAAAGTAATAATAATAAGAAATTTTTTATTTAATTTATAGTTTAAAATTAATTTCTTTATTTATTTTTTATTCTTCTTTCGTTCATGTTACTTCATTAAAATGAATGGCTAAAATTTTTCTACGGAATTCAAAAATTGACCCCATACAATATATCTAAAAAATATACATAATAATATAATCTCAATCACAAGACCAACAGAATAATGATCGAGCCAAGAGCCTGTTCAAGTAAAGCTAATGACAACTTTTGGTTGCGCTCTTCGATTGGGTCACTAGCTTTATTTAAATATAATTAAATTCATGGTTCAATTATTTATTCCTTGATCTAATAACTAACACTATATTTGAACATGCAAAATAATTGGATTTTTTTGGAATCAAATATAATCTAATTTTTATTGTAAAACAAAAATACCAAGTGTATATATAAAATCAGCAATTATGTATTTATGTATAATATATATTATTTAACTAATTTTAATACATATTTTATATTTTAATTTCACTACAAGAGAATCTGGAATTTGCGGCATTTTTTTTATTTGAACCGCCGCAAAATGATATATCAATCGTCAGGGACGGATATATGTACATGAGTGTGGGGGCAATCGCCCCCACTACGATTTGAAATTTTTTTTAGTAGTATATGATAATAATATTTATTTGTCTCCACTTAATTATTAAATTTGACCCCACAATAATTTTTTATTCAATTTTTGGTACTTTATAGTCAATTTAAAAATTTTATATTAGTAAGAATTGACTTCTAATTGTATAAGAAGTAAATTTTTAAATAAGTATTTACTTATATATATATATGTAAAAGAAATATTACACATCCAAATCTTTTTATGAACTAAGTCTAACCAAGTTAAATAATAAAATTTAAAATAATATTAGTCATAACTGATTTTTTTTTGTTTTAGATAAATTTGATTGGATTTGGTTAATAAAAAAATATGAATATATAGCATTATTCTATATAAAAAGGCAGATATTTATAAGGGTAAAGTATAATTTTATCCCCAAAATTTGGAAAAAATTTTAAAAATACCCTAAGTTTTATTTTGTTTCAATTTTGTCCCAAAAGTTTTCGATTTGCATCAAATATACCTTCGGAGGCTAAATTTTCAAAAAATTTAAGACCAATATAACAATAATGCATAAAAATTATGCTTGATTTGCTTGTGTTGAGGGGTTGTTCTTATGAAATTGTTGTTGAATCGATCTTAAATTTTTTGAATAATTAGTCGTCGGGGGGTATATTTGATGCATATCGAAAATTTTTGGGACAAAATTGAAACAAAATAAAACTTAGGAATATTTTTGAAACTTTTGTCAAACTTTAAGGACAAAAAATATACTTTATCCTATTTATAAATGATTATTATAGTGTTTTAATTTATAAAATGAGATATTATAAAAACTAATCATGTTATATTTACATCGAAAATAACTATCTATGTAATACACATTAAAAATAAATTAAACAATACATATATTTATATACGAATACATAATGATTAATAAATAATTTGATAACTAATTTTTATGTACACATAATATTTTTAGTGTAAAATTATTATATATATATATATATTTTGCCCCCACTATCAAAATTTTCTGGATCCGTCACTGCCAATCGTTCCACAAATGTTGCGGTTTAGGGGTGGAGATTTGATTTTGCAGCGGTTTTGATGAACCGCTGGCACAACTGCAGCAAATTAGGTTGAAAATTTTGCGGCGGTTACAGAACCGCTACTATTTTGGTTAGTGGATTTAAAAAAGTCTCCGGCAGTTTTGAAACCACTGCAAATTTGTGTGGGTTTTTTAAAAAAATTGCGACAGTTTTGACTCACCGCAAATTTATACACGAACTAAAAAAAAAGCTTACCAACAACGATAGATTATACCATTTTTTACTATAATCTATTTTCTTTACATCATATTTATTAAACTTGAGATATTAACATAAAAAAAATACTAAATAAACAATATTAAACTCGTACATAATTCCAAAACGTTAACTAAAAAAATATTTATTTATAAATTATTTACTCAAAAAATATTGAACATTACAAAACTACTATGCTAAGAAAATTCTAAAGTTGTATCAAAGCGACATTTATACCGACACCAAGGTCTCCATCAGTTGTTGGTCCTTGACTAGACCTACAAATTATTTTCATCAATCATCCAACGATACAAAGCCAAAAAAACTAGTTTAATTAGAAAAAAAATAGGAAGTCATTCAATTAGAAAATTTTCAAATTAAATATACTAAGTGTATTTAATTCCCTCAGATGGAGATTCAACAACAGAATGAGCACTATTCATAGCAGGAGAAACATAAGCACCAATACTGATGATACTTGAATACGTACCACCAGGAGCACCGACTGTGCCCAATATTGGCCGACTATTACCAGCACTGCTAACAAATATCAGACGGTGCTTGTTTACAGCCTAGATGTAAATGATTCAGAATATTTACAGCTTAAAGGATGGAAAATATCAACAGAAAGATACAAAAGGCACAGTTAAAATAAGTCTCAGAAAATACTTTATTCATAAGGTCGACAAAGCGTCCATAGTCTAGCAGCAATATTGGCAAGAATATAGGAAGTATCACTATATAGCTATAACATTAAAATGTATTTCCATTACCTGTTTGGCAACTACACCACATAAAATATAGTGTAATATAATATCACTATTGATATATATATATAATATTTGATGCTGAAATAGCAGTTTTTTTGGACAAATAAATATATATCTATCCTAAATTTGAGCTAAAATAAAGTGTAAGGAGTAAGGTCCCATCCCATTAAAGGAAAGAATCAAACTTTAAAGTGGCATTGATGCAAGAGCTTACAAGCAAGGCAAGAGATGAATCAGCAAATCATTTGGTTCCTGAAGGAGCGTCAACCACCACCACAGCAAAGAGATTTTGAAGGTGAAAAGGAAAAACTAATTAATTAGTTCATTCATGAAAAAAATGAATGAATTGATATTTAGGGTGAAGAAGGGAGTCTGTGAATGTGAATGTGATTGTGAATTGTGAATTGTGAAGGGAAGCAAATCAAAATAAGAGAGAGATAGAGAAAGTAGAGGTTTCCAGTGGTTATCTAGTTATGAGATGAAAGCATATAATTACTGTCTTTGAAAATTAGTTATATTACCTCCCACTGTCATCATATCTCACCAATGAACAAACTAATTCTTTTTTTTTTAATTTTAACTAACAATTTACATATGCATAATCTTTACACTCACATGACTTACCTTGTACCGTTACCCTAATTAATCAACAAGTTTTAACTTTAATTACTCACATAAACCTATCACTAAAACAAAATTGATGTTGTGTTCTTAAAGTCATGTGATTCATGTAATATACAATGTAAGAATTCTGCAGAAACTGATGCTGTGTTCTTAAATAAATAAGATGTTTGCATATATGTGAAAACTTGTGTTTCTCTTAGTCTAAAGAATTTGTGAATCAATATCATTTTTTTAATCACTATGACATTAGCATACAAATAGTTAGATAGATAATAGATATGTGAAGAAGCACAGTGTAACACCTTACCACACAGAACTTTACGATTAAGTCATAAAACAGAGGTGGTATAATATTACGACCTCTAAAATAAAATATATACAGAATTATATTGAAAAGGATACGGTACGAGGAGCCTTGGAAAAACGGATAAAGCAAAATCCCAAAAATAAAAAGTGCAATGCTCAGGAAAATTAGATTACTTGCGTGCTAAGAAATCTAAGGTTCGTAAGCATAGCTAAATAGAAAGTAGAAATAGAGGAACAAGAATACAAAATAACAAGCTCCTAACTCAGTCTGCAAAGCTAAGGCTGGCCGGACGATAATTACGTGCATATATACATAGCCCGAAGCCCAAAAATACATACATATAATCCTGTTTCTCCATAAACCTCTAAGAGGTACAAAAAGTAGTAATATACACAAGAGGAGAGTCTAATACATATACATATCAAAATATCAGAAATAAGCTCCAAAATGAAACCACTTCGCGGTAGAACTCCAGACACCTACCGAGATGCCCCTCGACCTGCATCTGAAAAACAACAACATAGTATGGGATGAGAACTGGGGGTTCTCAGCATGGTAAAAGTGTCACGCATATAATATATAAGGTCGTGAGAATACCAGAGTTAATCCTAGAACTCCGATATTCAGATTATAAAACTTCAAGAGTTAAAACTAAAACCATAAACAGGGTGGCTCTCTAAGGCTTTCTAAACTTTAAATGAAACTCTATTCAAAACCCTCAAGTCTCCGCCTTCCTCCAATCCTCCAAACTCCGGTAGAACCACAGAAACAAACCAAGCAGACAAAGCAGGCATAAATAGAATATAGATACAGCAAATAGAACATATAGCATACTGATGAGCGGATAATTTGTACGCTTTTTGGCATTGTTTTTAGTATGTTTTTAGTATGATCTAGTTAGTTTTTAGTATATTTTTATTAGTTTTTAGTTAAAATTCACTTTTCTGGACTTTACTATGAGTTTGTGTGTTTTTCTGTGATTTCAGGTATTTTCTGGCTGAAATTGAGGGACCTGAGCAAAAATCTGATTCAGAGACCAAAAAGGACTGCAGATGCTGTTGGATTCTGACCTCCCTGCACTCGAAGTGGATTTTCTGGAGCTACAGAAGCCCAATTGGCGCGCTCTCAACGGCGTTGGAAAGTACACATCCTGGGCTTTCCAGAAATATATGATAGTCCATACTTTGCCTAAGATTTGATGGCCCAAACCGGCGTTCAAAGTCACCCTCAGGAATTCCAGCGTTAAACGCCAGAACTGGCACAAGAATGGGAGTTAAACGCCCAAAATGGCATAAAAGCTGGCGTTTAACTCCAAAAAGAGTCTCTACACGAAAATGCTTCAATGCTCAACCCAAGCACACACCAAGTGGGCCCGGAAGAGGATTTTTATGTCATTTACTCATTTCTGTACACCTTAGGATACTAGTTCTTATAAGTAGGACCTTTTGCTATTGTATTAAGGAGACTTTGGTAGCTATCTTCATTTTTATGCTATCTTAGATCATTGGGAGGCTGGCCATTCGGCCATGCCTAGAC
This sequence comes from Arachis duranensis, assembly GCF_000817695.3. NCBI lineage: Eukaryota > Viridiplantae > Streptophyta > Magnoliopsida > Fabales > Fabaceae > Arachis > Arachis duranensis. The sequence continues at coordinate 9,728,188 of NC_029773.3, read as the reverse complement.
CTTGTTCTTATGTATTTTCAACGGTGGAGTTTCTACACACCATAGATTAAGGTGTGGAGCTCTGCTGTACCTCGAGTATTAATGCAACTACTATTGTTCTTCTATTCAATTCAGCTTGTTCTTGTTCTAGTGACAGACGCAAAAGAATCACTGGATTCTATTCCGGCCTGATCGAGAACCGACAGATGGATAGCCGTGCCGTGACAGGGTGCGTTGAACATTTCCACTGAGAGGATGGGAGGTAGCCACTGACAACGGTGAAACCCTTGCTTAAGCTTGCCATGGAAAGGAGTAAGAAGGATTGGATGAAGACAGTAGGAAAGTAGAGAGACGGAAGGGAAAGCATCTTCATACGCTTATCTGAAATTCCTACCAATGAATTACATAAGTATCTCTATCTTTATCTTTATATTTTATTCGTATATCACCCATATCCATTTGAGTTTGCCTGACTAAGATTTACAAGGTGACCATAGCTTGCTTCATACCAACAATCTCTGTGGGATCGACCCAGTACACTTGCTGGTTAGTTGTGCGAAGTTGTGTTTATGCCATGGTATTGAGCACCAAGTTTTTGGAGCCATTACTAGGGATTATCTGAGTTGTGAAAAGAATTGATCACAATTTCGTGCACCACATACTATAATCACTTAGACATTCCCAATTAATGCACAAGCAAGCAATTCAAACAATATGCACATGCTGCATGCATGTCCTATGGCTGTTGATATCAACTGTCAGTTACTTAGCCAACCTGGGTCCTGGTACCTAACCGTGGACAGAACTCCACAACACGGGAAAGGTATTACTCGTCCACCCATGCCGATGTTTCACTGAAACTGGGGTAGGCATTACTCGTCCACCCAAACAGGTGCCACATCCTTAACCTAAATAGGGATTACTCATCTATGCATAGGCTAGGACTCGAATAGGAATTACTCGTCTATTCTTGGATAGGAATTGCTCGTCTACCCTCGACGTTACACATCGGATAGGAATTACTCGTCTATACTTACAAATGTAGCTCAGATAGGAATTACTCGTCCATCCTAACAATCACAACTCATCATTATCGCTTTAATCACTGTCACACTTTAAGGTCATCATCATTTTCAACCCATCTTTCACTCAATTGAAATTCATTATTATCTTTTTTATACTTATATAAGTTTAGTTAATACTTCTCAAGCTTAAAATCCCCCGCTTTACAATCATTAGTTCACTATTCCAAAATTTGCTTCACTCTCAAGTTACTACCTCTTCCTAATTACATCTCATCACTAAGTATCCAACTAAGGTTTAGGGGTTGAAAGAATAAAAATAGAGGTTTAGAGGTTCGAAACTAAGTTGTTAAATCATAAAATTAAGTTTGCTGAAACAGGGGTCACACGTACACATAGGAGTTCATTTGGCCCATTTTGCGTACGCATAGTCTTGTCCGTGTACGCATGTACGTAAGGCAGAATCAACCCTTTGCGAAAGAAGGCTATGCGTACGCATACAATGTAGTTTGGCCAGAAATGGCTAAGTCTGCAGATTTCAGCTTCACCTTCTGAACTTCCGACGCACATAACTTTTTTGTTTTAAAATATTTTTCATCTGTTCCTCGAACGGCATAACTTCACAGACCCAATTTTTATATAAAACAATTTTGAATTCATTTGGGGATCCGGAAGCCAAGTTATGCCTTGCCGAAGTTTGGCCAAAAACCAATCTTACACAAAACCTCAATTTTCTTTAAAACCCAACTCAAACTCAACATGCTATACACCAAACTCATCAAGACAATTTATATACTTTCCATCATCACCCCGAATACAACACCAAGATTATCATTCACCAATTCAATATACATATACACATGCATTCATATCATTATCTCAATTATCATCAACCCATCAGTAAACATTCCATCATAAAAAAATAGCCAACAACATCAACGGTGCTAATCATTAAATATACGCATACGTCCCAACCTATCATATTGTCATCTAACCTAAGTTTTCACATAATATTATATATTAAATATGAGAAACCTAAACCATACCTTGGCCGATTTTCTTGTATCACCCAAGACAACCCACTAGGCAAGATTGCAAGCCCTTACACCAAAAATCCAGCAACCAATACCAATTTTCAAGCCTCCAACTTTCACAATATGCTTCAATTCTTAAACATATATCACCTAATACATAACATCACATATCCATATACAAAATTCAATACCTAACACATGTAATCAAGGAATTGACTAGGGTTAATAGTTCTTACTTTATATGTGCCTCAATTTAGCAAAAGCCCACTAATCCCTCAAGTCAATTTGATCCTAAAACATCAAATTAACTAAAATCTCAACACCCCGAAAACTATAAAATTTTTGAATTTGAGAAGAGAGAATTGAAACTGAGAATGTAGTTTTCTTACCTTGCGATAGACTGGCCTTTTAGAGCTCGTCACTGCAGACGCATGGCCGCAAACGGTGCGGCGATCGGAGCTCGGAGCGAGAAGTTGTGTGGAATCAAAGATTGAGTGGGGTTTTGAAATGGAAATGTTCTTCCTCCCCTTGCTGAAATGTTTCAGTGTTTTAGAGTTCCTTGCATGTATGGGGACGGAGAATGGGCTATGCTTACCTAATTAAGTGGGGTAGAATTGGGCTTGGGCCCAATACGGGCCCGGTTCGACTAGTTCGGCCCAATCTTGGGCTAAATTCTATGAAATTAGTGTCAAAATTCTTGTTTTAATTAGTTCTATATTATTTTACTATAAAATTTATATTTCTAATTTATTTTAATAAAATTTAATTTATTGGCAAATTAATCGTTAATTTTACGGGATTTACACACAAACTTCAATGTAGAAGATAGAGGCATAAAGAACATTGGCCTGAGTAGTTTAATCAAGAAAAGAAAAGGATCTGAATTCTGATCTCACTCACAGTTTCGTTATATATATATATATTAATAACTATTGGTATGCGACGTCCCTATCACTAACACAAAAAAAAAATAGTAAATTGATACCAAATCAAGAAGAAAAGGATTAATGTGGACCAATTTAAATTCTGAATCCAAAAGGAAAACATAACAAAATTGAAAGAGGGGTTTTGTACATACTAGTAATCTAAACGAAGAAGCTGATCGAAGCGCGATGCAGCTGGTACTGACGATCAGAAAGGAACGACAGCAAGGATTTGCATGCGGAGGTGTGTTTCGTGCCTTTGCCATTTTTTGTTTGTGCGAGGAAGATAACAAACTATGAATCTGATTCTTGACTGTATATACCCAAATCAAGAAGAACAAGATCGATCTGAGCCAAATTGAAAAGTAAAACCAAAAAAAAAAAACTCAATCAAATTGAAAGAGGGCTTAGCAAATCTAAGTTTCTGACCACTGTTAGAGGGAGGAGGAATGGCTCAGTGATGGACACAGCAATGAGAAGGAGAAGACTACTAGAATTGATAGAGGGGAGCACCATGGCGGGGAGGATTTTTAGAGGAGTGGTTCACATCCCGGCACAATTGACTTTGCGTGAAAAAAGGATTCTATGAACATGCTATGTTAATTTTGCCAACAAATACTCAAACGGAAGGCATAAACATCAACAAAAATTCCAAGGGGCCATCTAGATAGACAACATTCAAAATACATTATCAATCAAAAAATAAACTTAATCAGTGTGGAGAGTCATTTAATTTCTTATAAAATGCTTCTTCATCGGACAAATAAACAAATTTTATTACATAACATACAAAGGCACCTTTCCAACAACATCCAATTTAAAGTATGGAATTCTTTTCCTGAAGAAGTTAAAGAACATATATATATATATATTCAAAGCATTGAATGAGGAAACAATTACTTTTAGAATGTTCATTTAGTCTATTTCATTTATCTGATGAAACACCAACTTCAAGGCACTGCTCATTGTGTCTATCATTGCATTAGCCTTCTCAAGATGACAATCTTTATTCCCACGGCCTTTGATGTTTGACTATTGCATTTCATGTTCATCTAACAAAAATTTGCGTCTCATAAGAAGCCTCTCAAGAACATACAAAATAACCCATCTAATATAGTTGTATTTGGACTTTAAAAAACCACACATTAGTAAAACATGTTGGTTAACATGGAAATAAACTTACTGTGAACTAATTCTTCCCAAGAGTTCTCCCTATTGGTTCTTATAAGATCTTTCGTAACCTAAATGCATACTTTGATGTGAGAAACTTTTTTTTTAGGGAAGGAAAAAAGTGAGCAATTAAATTAAACAGGCACATCATGCTTAAAGATACAACATATATCAATAATTGATCTGGAATGGTAAAGAACACATACTTAAATACCAAATATAAAAGACGAGCAGGATTCCAAATGCCATTGAATAATCCATGCCATAAGTGATCAAACTATAGAGCTTAGACAAGAATATAGCACAATACATAAATGTCACTATCAAGAATAATGTTGTGTCTTAACGCTTAAAACCAAAGTTTTACATTTGTCCTAACCTTTTAATAATAGGAAAATTATCCATAAAACTAACTAGAGAATAACATCAAGAAAAAAATTAGGCTCTTGATATTTCATGTCCTTCCATCACAAAATAATTCTATGCTCACAAAAATGCTAAATAATCATACTAGTTAACTAATTCAATAAATGTTAGGAGCTAAATTGACTTTAAAACTTATACTAAGAAATGTCTCAAATCAAGGACTTTCTGCCTCCATAATATTTTCATCCTATAAAGACTAAGCACTACGTATGCATGTTATTCCATCACAACCAAGCTCATATATATATGCAATTCCTCTTTTATGGATTTTACGTTAAAAAATAAAAAAAAAGCTAACATGTCTAGTGAGACAAACATATATGCACAATATAGATGTAATAAGAAAAATAAATCCAAAAAGGATGGGAAAAAAGCATACCATTATTGAATCCATAAAATGCACTTATAGTGGCACCAATAGCAGTAATATGTGCAACATTAAAATCCAAGAACAAATATTATAACTTCAAAAAATGACACCTCTTGCAGGGGATTGCATCCTATACTACACTCAATTGCATCCTTCACTACACTCAATTTCAATGACACCTCTTGAAAGGGGAGCTATGTAGTGAAGATTACTGGGTACAAAAAATGAGAAAAATCAAACCAAAAAGAAAACACCAGAAGTAATGAGCAAATCAGAGGGAAGGAGGCACCAACAACGAGTAGAAGCTAGAACAAAGGCGAGGAGTCTGAATCTACAGTGTTCCAAGGACAGATCTAAACCTGCGATGGATGGTGCGTCGATGAAGGTTGCAGGTGACGGAGGCATGAATCTATATATCTAGAGAAGATTCAAACCACGCAGGCACGCAAAATGTAGGAGGAGATGGCAAACAAATATGGCATACAAGACAAAAAAGAGAGCCCAATGTCATCATCTTCGTTTGAACAAACAGAAATATCACCAATGGTACCTCGAGGAAGAAGGTTAGGGTTAGCAGGGTTTGGGAATATTTTTTCAAAGAGAGGAAAAAGGAAAAAGAGTGCCTCTGATGGGTTGGTAGCATCAAAGTAGTAACAAACTGAATCAAATAGCTGCTCTTTTAGGATTCACTGCTAACACTGCCAAAAAATTAGCAGATAATGGCGGTCACTAAAACAGCCACTGATTATCCACCACTATCTTCCGTTTGTGGTAGTATATGTATTTTATACAAATAATTAATTTATTAATCGATTTTATATTTGCGTCACATAGTTAATTATAACATGTCGATCAAGTTCTTAATTAACACAATAATCAATTTAAAATTAAAAAATATTGTTTCTACCAAAAAGTTTTCACTCCATAAAATTAAAACATCATATAACAAAACTGTAAATAATTGGAATCAAATATACATACATTAAGATGATGATGACGATGACGATGAATACTTTAATTGATGGCCGCGTAATATGAATACTTAAGGCGAAATACCATATCAATATCTTTACTAAAATATACATATAATTTAGCAAAAACAAAAAATATTTTTTTATTTAATTTTACAAAAAGACTTAAATATCCTTTTTTTTATGTTGGACAAAAATTATCCCTTTAAATTAATCAAATTTTAAAATTTAACTAACTTTAATCTTATATTTTTAAATTTTAAATAATTTAAAAATAAAACAAAACTCATCTAATTATTCATCTACACTAAAAGATATTTTTTCAATCTTGTTGATGTTCCCGATAACCCTAATCTCTCATAGTCATTTATACCAAAAATTCTCTCTCATTGCAACTAGCCCACTAGATCTAGAGTCTCGTCTCAATCACACTTACCGGCGTCTCGTTGTTTGTCTCATCTCGTCGTCGGCATCTCAATGTCTCGCAGCCTTCTTTGGGATCGTCATCACCAACAACAAAAGCAACTCGTCGGGTCGTCGTCGCTCGCTGTCTTCTAGTTTCTAGTCCTCGCTATCGCCGTGAATCGTGGTCTGTTGGTAACTCCCTGTATCGTCGATTTTCCTGTTCTGTTTTTTTTTCAGATTTTCATTTTCCTTGTATTTTGAGATGATGTTGAATTGCTAATCAATTGATTTACTTTTTTACTGATCCAAATGTTATTGTAAATCATGAATGAAGTAGGATTTGCTAAATTTGTTGCTGTAAACTGAATTTGATGCTGAAAATATGAGATAACTTTTGGGTTGATAAAAATCATTACTGAGTTGAATTTGTTACTGATTATCATCACTGAATTTTGAAATTGTTGCTATCTTACTGAAATAATCACCTAGCTAAATTTTTTGTTGATGAAAATTATCAATGAGTTGAATTTATTGCTGTAAGAATAGATTTTATGTTTAGTATTGGTTGATTTGATTCTTACATAAGCAGTATTAGTCAAGTTCCAAATTTGTTTGACAAAGATATAAATACCGACTTTGAGATCACGCTTTGGACTAGATTTACTTATTATTGTTACGTTTTGCTGTAAGTTTTTGTATCTGTTTTATCTTTTTATCATACATTAGTTAATCTTTAAAATTATATTTTTAAAATTTATATTATTAATTATAATTTAAACGATTCAATTTGTGACTTACTAGTTGAATGACTTACTAGTTGAACTAGTAAACTAGTGAATCAGTAGTTTGACAGATTCGATCACCAGTTCAGTTCTGATAATTATGATCCTAACTAAGCAACCACCGACCAACCTCGACTGACTACCAACTGATCTACTCCAGTCGACCTTCAACCAATCTCCCCCGAACGGCTCCGCTCACCAACCCACTACCCTTACCCCAGTCGAAAAAGCCTTTGGAAAGCACAATCACAGTTTAAACTTGTTATGCATAATTTTAGCAAATCTTGGTTGGTTCAATATCTAAATTCTGGGAGTGAAACCTACTCCTTTTTACGAGTACTAGTTTTCAAACGTGCAGTGCATCAAAGATCTCATTTCCAGACGAATAAAGAAGGAAAATATTTGGAACGTAAAATAAGATTAAATTGCTTGGAATTGAAAATACAGAAAGTGTAGTAAATGACTTTAAATTTAAAAAGAAAGCCATAAAATGCCTCCGACATAGTCGAAGGACTTGACTTCAAAAGACAATGCAGAAATTTAAAAGAAGAGAAAAGATTAGTAAAGGAAAAGTAAATTACGCGAAAGGATAGTTACAAGGAATTTAAAAAAATGTAAAGAAAATGGAAGGAATCCTACAAAAAAGAAAGCTCATGACAGACTCAGAAAGCTAAGTCGCTTGGGATAGAAGTGTACGAGAGTGCTTTTTGAAACTAAATTCCAACCGTTGCTCCTTCTAAGCCTTGTGTAAAACCCGGTTAATTTAAGGCTAATTAACCCATAAATTAAAAATATATTCTAGAAAGTGAGAAATGAGGTTTTTATGATTTAATGTGGTAGAGAAATTTGAAACAAGAATTTCGACACCAATTTTAAAGAAATCGGACCAAGATTAGGCCGAACGGGCCAAACCGGGCCAACCGGACCCAAGTTGGGCTCATGGCCCAGCCAAGCTTCATTTAATTAAATGAAGCTCAGCTCTCTCCCTCCCTCAAGAACACATTCACGCTGAGATTGAGAGGGGAAAGGGGGAGGAAGACACAAACCCTTGCTCCAACTTCAATTGATCATATCTTTTGATCCGGAGCTCCGATTGACGCACCGTTTGCGGCCACGCGACCGTGGCGTCGAGATCTACAAAACCCATCCAAGAAATCTTAAGGTAAGTCACAGAATCTTCTTCGAGTTCTCATCCCTCATTTTCGAAAATTTGTGGGTAAAGTGTTAAGATTTTTGAGTTTGGATGTTGTAGGCTCAAATTAACTTGAAGGGAAGGCTTTCTCTAGCTCTCTTGGTCTTTGGGTAAGGTGATATTCTCAACTCTAAGCTAGAGACTTGAGATTTTGTAATTTAGTGATTGAGTTATTGTGTTTTTATGTGATATTATGGCTTAGGCATTGTATATATGTATTTTGGAGCTTGATTGGTGGTTTTGGAAAGCTTTGGTGTGGAATCCCAAGCTTGGAAATCTATTGGTGAAGCTTTGAAAACCTTGGAAGTTGATTTGAGAGTGTTCTGGGTGGAACGGAAATCAGCCAAGGTATCGTTTCGATTTCCTGTATCCAAAATGTAATGTGGTGTGAAAACGTAGGCTAGAAACCCTAAGATAGGAGTTGAATCATTAATGTTGAGGATGAATTGAAATGAATTGTGTTGTTGTATATGAATTTAGTGAATTGTGGAATATTGATGTAATTGTTTGGATGATTTGAATTGAGTGAAAAATATGAGTAATGGTGATAATGGTTGGTAAAGTATGTGATGTTGTATGGATATATGGATTGACGTGTTTATGTGATGAAAAGGTTGAAGCTCTTGTTGATGAGCATGTTTTTGGAGTATGATATTGATATGTGAAAATATATGGTGATTGATGAAATTGATTGTTGTTTTGGAAATTGAGAGAGGAAAGGATGAATATTGAATTGAGTTATGGAATGTTGATTATGATATGAGATTTGGCTAAATATGGTGGAATTGGTAGGTCGATGATTAAAAAGGGGTTTGAAAATGATTGATGTTGGAATGGTTGAGTTTGTATGGATTGGCAAATGTATGTTTTGAAAATGGGGAGTTTACAAGTTTTGAAAATAAAAATGGAAATTTGGATGAACTTCAATGGATCATATCTTGAACAATTGTTTTCGGAATTTGATGATTTTTATATCAATTGAAATATAATTTCATAATCTTTAAAATGGTTTAAATTTGGTTGAAATCTGAACTTTGTAGAAGAAGATATGATCATTGAAAGTTCAGGCCAAAAATCTGAATTCTGCAACTTCTGCAGAATTTGTGATTTCTGGTTTGTATGCACACGCACAGCCCTGTGCGCACGCACACTCGGCGAGAGTTTGGTCCTGTGCGCACGCACATCCTTGTGCGTATGCACACGTGGAGACAAAGCTGCTGGTGGCAGCGCTAGCACGCCCTGTGCGCACGCGCAACCAGCGAAGGATTGCGAGCTGTGCGCACGCACACGTTGGGAATGGCACACTGGTGGCAGCACTAGCACAAGTTGTGCGCGCGCCCCCACCCTGAAGATTTTTCTTTCTGTGCGTACGCATGTTTAAAAATATTTCTGGTCGTGCGCACGCACACCCCCTATGCGTACGCATGCGACCCAGTTCTTTTTAAAAACTTTGTTTTTAAGATTTTTCACATTCCCAACAAGCTCGTAACCTTCCGAGACGTTATTTCACACTTATAAACCCCCAATTTCATCTCCTAAATCTTAATTTGATGTACAATGCCTAGTGAATGAAAGCAGGCTAGTGAAGAGGGTAACTTGTGGAGGAAGAAAGGGGATGTTGTGTTGAGTTATGATGAGTACAATGAATGATGATGGTATGAGTTGTCGATGAAGATGGTGAAGTATTGTACATGTCGTGAGCCGAATGGCTGTGTATGTTATGAGCCGAATGACTGATTGTGAATCATGAACTTAAGCCGGATGGCTGAGATGAATGTTGAGTCATGGCTGAGGATAAATGCATGTATAATTCATGGATGGATGTAGTAAATGAATATTGAATGAAAAGATTGGATGTGAGTATGTTTGTGATGAGCGGATAATTTGTACGCTTTTTGGCATTGTTTTTAGTATGTTTTTAGTATGATCTAGTTAGTTTTTAGTATATTTTTATT
>NC_029773.3:9717493-9717717 GCF_000817695.3 Arachis duranensis | reverse complement strand
AATTTTCTGGAGCTACAGAAGCCCAATTGGCGCGCTCTCAACGGCGTTGGAAAGTAGACATCCTGGGCTTTCCAGAAATATATGATAATCCATACTTTGCCCAAGATTTGATGGCCCAAACCGGTGTTCAAAGTCACCCTCAGGAATTCCAGCGTTAAACGCCGGAACTGGCACCAAAATGGGAGTTAAACGCCCAAACTGGCATAAAAGCTGGCGTTTAACTC
>NC_029773.3:9715391-9716648 GCF_000817695.3 Arachis duranensis | reverse complement strand
ACCCTTACTCGCGTAAGGTTTATTACTTGGACGACCCAGTACACTTGCTGGTTAGTTGTGCGAAGTTGTGTTTATGCCATGGTATTGAGCACCAAGTTTTTGGGGCCATTACTAGGGATTATTTGAGTTGTGAAAAGAATTGATCACAATTTCGTGCACCAAGTTTTTGGCGCCGTTGCCGGGGATTGTTGAGTTTGGACAACTGACGGTTCATCTTGTTGCTTAGATTAGGTATTTTTTTCAGAGTTCTTAAGAATGAATTCTAATGTTTCAAGGTGATGTTCTTATCATCACCAAAGCTGATTGATCTTCATCAATTTAGCTCTTGAATGCAATGTTCTGCTGAAGCTTGGCTGACCATGTCTAATTCCTTTAGACTGAAGCTTTAGAATAACATTGCATAATTCCTGGAATTCTCATTGAGAATTTTGATACCTTTATTTACTTTTTCCACTTAATTTTCGAAAATCACACAAAAAAATTACAAAATCATAAAATCCAAAAAAATTGCTTGTTTGAGTCTAGTCTCATTTTAAGTTTGGTGTCAATTGCATGCATTCATTCATGTGTCTTAATGATCTTCAAGATGTTCTTGATGATTTCTTACTCTAATCTTTGAATTCTCTTGACTTGAGTGTTTTTGTGTGTCTCATATGCATTCTCATTAGTGTCAATAGTATACAAACTGCTAAGTTTGGTGTCTTGCATGCATTGTTATTTGATTTTAGTTGCATTTTGATTTTTCCTTATTATTAAAAATCCAAAAATATTTTTTATTTGTGTCTTCTCAAGTCAATAATACAGAGAATTGATATTTTTTAATTTGTGTCTTTTCAAGTCAATAATACAGAGAATTGAAGATTCAGAACATACAGCAGAGGAATTGCACAGAAAAAGCTGAGCGTTCAAAACGCCCAGTGAAGAAGGACAGACTGGCGTTTAAACGCCAGCCAGGGTACCTGGTTGGGCGTTTAATGCCCAAAAAGGTTGTGTTTTGGGCGTTAAACGCCAGAATGTGCACCATTCTGGGCGTTTAACGCCAGGATGGCACAAGAGGGAAGATTTTGTTTTCAAATCAATTTTTTTTCAAGTTTTCAAAATCTTTTCAATCAAATCTTTTTCAAAATCAATTTCTTTCTACTTTCAAAAATACTTGCTATCAATTAATGATTTGATTCAACATTTCAAGTATGTTGCCTTTTCTGTTGAGAAAGGTTTAATGTTTGAATCATATCTTTTCTTGATAGCCAAGTCATT
>NC_029773.3:9713438-9714348 GCF_000817695.3 Arachis duranensis | reverse complement strand
GAAGAAGCTTATGATCCTGAGAACCCTTCAATGGAAGAGGTGAATTACATGGGAGAACCCTATGGAAACACCTATAATCCTTCATGGAGAAATCATCCAAATTTTTCATGGAAGGATCAACAGAGACCTCAACAAGGTTTCAACAATAATAATGGTGGAAGAAACAGGTTTAGCAATAGCAAGCCTTTTCCATCATCTTCTCAGCAACAGACAGAGAATTCTAAGCAGAATAACTCTGACTTAGCAACCATGGTCTCTGATCTAATCAAAACCACTCAAAGTTTTATGACTGAAACAAGGTCCTCCATTAGAAATTTGGAGGCACAAGTGGGTCAGCTGAGCAAGAAAATTACTGAACTCCCTCCTAGTACTCTCCCAAGCAATACAGAAGAAAATCCAAAAGGAGAGTCCAAAGCCATCAACATGGCCGAATGTGGAGAGGAAAGAGAGGCAGTGAACGCCACTGAGGAAGGCCTCAATGGACGTCCACTGGCCTCCACTGGGTTCCCCAATGAGGAACCATGGGAATCTGAGGCTCAAAATGAGACCATAGAGATTCCATTGGACTTACTTCTGCCATTCATGAGCTCTGATGAGTATTCTTCCTTTGAAGAGGATGAGTATGTCACTGAAGAGCAAGTTGCTAAATACCTTGGAGCAATCATGAAGCTAAATGACAAGTTATTTGGCAATGAGACTTGGGAGGATGAACCCCCTTTGCTCACCAAAGAATTGGATGACTTGTCTAGGCAGAAACTGCCTCAAAAGAGACAGGATCCTGGGAAGTTTTCAATACCTTGTACCATAGGCACCATGACCTTCAAGAAGACCTTGTGTGACTTAGGGTCAAGTGTAAACCTCATGCCTCTCTCTGTAATGGAGAAGTTAGGGATCTTTGAGGTGCAAGCTG
>NC_029773.3:9713021-9713169 GCF_000817695.3 Arachis duranensis | reverse complement strand
GTGTTTAAGGCTCAAGGATATCCCTCTGTCATCATGGAGAGGAAGCATGAAGAGCTTCTCTCAAAAAAGAGCCAAACAGAGCCCCCACTGTCAAACTCTAAGTTTGGTGTTGGGAGGCCACAACCAAACTCTAAGTTTGGTGTTGAAC
>NC_029773.3:9680227-9709861 GCF_000817695.3 Arachis duranensis | reverse complement strand
ACAACGGTGAAACCCTTGCTTAAGCTTGCCATGGAAAGGAGTAAGAAGGATTGGATGAAGACAGTAGGAAAGCAGAGAGACGGAAGGGAAGGCATCTTCATACGCTTATCTGAAATTCCTACCAATGAATTACATAAGTATCTCTATCTTTATCTTTATATTTTATTCGTATATCACCCATATCCATTTGAGTTTGCCTGACTAAGATTTACAAGGTGACCATAGCTTGCTTCATACCAACAATCTCTGTGGGATCGACCCTTACTCGCGTAAGGTTTATTACTTGGACGACCCAGTACACTTGCTGGTTAGTTGTGCAAAGTTGTGTTTATGCCATGGTATTGAGCACCAAGTTTTTGGGGCCATTACTAGGGATTATTTGAGTTGTGAAAAGAATTGATCACAATTTCGTGCACCAGTTTGTTTGCTTTCTCTCTGGTTGTAAGGGTGACAGGGCACTGATACCCTCTAATGGTAAATGGGTGACAGGGCACAGATACCCTCTAATGGTGACAGGGCGCATATACCCTCTAAGGGTAAAGTGGCGACAGGGCGCGTATACCCTCTAATGGTAAAATGGCGACAGGGCGCAGATACCCTCTAATGGCGACAGGGCGCATATACCCTCTAATGATATTAAAGCGCAACAGAGAGGCTATACCTGGGTTAGCTACCGGACACATCGGGTTGGCTAGATAACCGACAGATAAGACTCATTAGCCACTAGGACAGGCATGCATCATATACATTATATGTGGTTTGTCTGGATTGCCTAATTGATTGCATCATTACTTGCTAATTGCCTAATTGCCTTATCTGCTTCCTACTTGTGCATTCCTTGCTTGATATACTTGTGTTTGCTTTTCCATTACTGTTGGCGGTTGGGGGTTTGCAGGGTTTGGAAAGGGGATATATAGTTAGACTGAAGATCCTTAAGTTAGTCGCCTACTTACATTTGTTATGGTTTAGTTATGTCTATACGCTTTGATCATAATTTGGAAGTTCTAGGATTGCCTTCGGCTTCCCAGGACATTACATGTTAGATATTTGGACACTGTTACCATGCTGAGAACCCCTGGTTCTCACCCATGCGGATTTTGTGATTTTCAGATGCAGGACGTGATGCTCCTCGCGGAGGCATGCTGGAGACTTCCTTTTGGCGGAGATCCTTGGTCTGTTGGAATTTTATTTTGGTTTATATACTTGTTTAGATACTTATATTCTCCACTGTGTGTGTGTGTGTGTCTATATATATATATATATATATATATGTATGTATTGTATTGACTCATCTTAGAGATTATTTTGGAGAAACAGGTTTTGTATATTGTCTTTTGGGCTGTCTTTTGGGAAATTCCTTTATATATGTATGTATACTATTATGCTCTGACCGGTTATCTTCGCAAACCGAGTCCTGAGCCTTGATATATGTATTGTTGACACTCTTCTGTATATCTCTTCGTGTTAGCTTACTCCTTATATGTTCGTTTGCGTTATCGATCGGAGTGTTGTGCTTCTCGACTTATCGGTTTTGATTTACCCACTTTTCTTCAAAGGCTCCAAGTTATAAATATTTTTGCAATACTATACGTACTAAATTTTATTTTTAGAGGTCGTAATATCTCGCCATCTTTGTCTTATGACTTAAGCATAAGACTTTGTGTGGTAGGGTGTTACACCTTGCCTATTTATAGACCAGTTTGACCAATCTTGTGCTGCTAAATGTCATGTAACACTCTAATATTCAAATCCTTATGCTCGAGTCATAAGTCAATGATATTATGGTGGTACGACTCTCAGGTGGATTTTTAATATATAAATATAGGTAATTTCGAAAGGAGTATTAATCGAGAAGCCTGAAAAGAGTAGAAATAAAATTGCGAAGACGTATCACTCACGTTTCGACAACTAAAAGATAAAACGTGAAGCCAAAAGCGATATACGGACAAGGCATAAAGGAGATTAAGAGATAGATAACAGATAGATATATATAACATAAGTAAATAGCCACTAGTCGCAACCCACAAAGTTTAGGCTGGCCAGGGTACAGTATGAAAATAGTTGACAACAGTATATCCTAATCTCTCCCAAAGAAAACACGAGAGCCTCTATAGGCAAGTTCAAAAGAGTTCAATACATAATATAATCTTTTCAAAACAAAGATGGAGAGATTCTAAGCAAAACACAAAGTAGAGAAAATAAAGATCTTCGCCATCTCTCAGACGAACCACAGCTCACTTCTGAGCACCTGGACCTGTATCTGAAAAACAAGAGATATATACGGAATGAGAACCCCGGGCCCATGGGTTCCCAGTACGGTAAAAGTGCCAAAAAAAATACAATGCGCTGCAACAAAAACTCACTAAGCATCCTAAATTTCTTCACCAAATATCCAGCCTAGATTCTCACTAATCCATAAATAGGCATCTGTCGTAAGGGGATACTAAATCTAGTTCATGTTACACATGTTTACCAACTCGCTGACTCTTCCACGAATCAGACTCAGAATCATAAGCAAAACCATCACCAGTTGTTCTACCTCAGCAATTTTGTATCAATACATCATACCCTCACCTGGAGCTAGTGAAACTACATCACTGCGTCTTCTCAGGGAGCTCAAATTATCTCATTCAATGATCATCATCATCATGCAATCGTATCATCAAATCATCTTATCAAGAACAGCCCCCAACATCTACCGACATCAGTATGAGGGGACTCTCAGTTGTACAAACACAAGCAATATAGGCAAGTAATACACAAATAAGGTACAAGTAGAACAAGTAGCACATAATCAGGTAACATAGCATATATGATGTAGAAATCCAAACAAATAGGCAAACCCAAACAATTCAAACATATGCAAATGATGTATGCCTGCCCTATGGCTGATGATATCATCTGTCGGTTATATAGCCAACCCGACATGTCCTGGTAGCTAACCATTGGACAGAAACACCCCTTGCGAAGCAAGTAGGTTTGAGCTACAACCCTCTTGCTACTACCCGCTCAACCCAGAGCCAGTGGAATAACCACTACTGCGGCTACTACCTAGGCGGGTGTTTAAAAGCTCAACCTGGAGCGAGTGGATTCACCACTACTGCCGCTACTACCCAGGCGTCACAATCTCTGACCTGGAGCAAGTGGGACGAACCGCAACCCTTGCTATTGCCCAGGTATCTTAAGCATTGACCCGGAGCAAGCGGGACGAACTACAACCCTTGCTACTGCCCAGGTATCTCAAACATATATTCATTCAATCTCAATTCATATTATCAATCCTCATTGTTATCAAATCTCAAACATTAACCTGGAGCAAGTGGGACGAACCACAACCCTTACTACTACCCAGGTATCGCAAATACATTCATTCAAAACTCCATAATTAAACTCATTTATTATAAACATCCTTTTTTGTCTCATACCCGGAGCAAGTGGACAACGCCACTACCTACTACCCGAGGTTACACATCACATTTCAACATTTTCCATTATTATCCATTTAACACATTCATTCATTAATCATATATGCATTTATACTCAGCCATAATCAATAATGGCTTTGCCGTAATCCGGCAATAACTCAACCATCCGGCTCATGGTTCAATCAAGAACCAGCCATTTATCAATAAATATAGCCCTTCGGCTCATGGCATACACGGTACTTCTACTGTCATCCTCCATATCTCATATAATCATCTTTGATCATCATTGATCACCACTACTCCCCTTGCTTCATTCGCAAGTTACCACATCCCCTAGCTCCTTCCTATTTGTTAGGCATATCATAATGATTTAATACATAACGGGTGAGATCGGAGGCTTAGAAGTATGAGATTTAGTTTTTAAAACTCAAAAATCAACTTTGGGATGAAAACAGGGCCACGCGTACGCGTACTCCACGCGCACGCGTGGATGGCCACAAAGCTCATCGACGCGTATGCGTCATACACGCGAACGCGCAGATTGAAACACAGCCAGACGACGCATACGCGTCAGCCACGCGTACGTGTGGGTGCATTTGCGCCCAGGCACAAAACTGGCACAACTCTGGCACAACTCTCGAAAAAATGGCTGGGCATTGGGTGCAGCGCATCAGCGCACACGCGCACACCACGCGCACGCGTGGATGGTGCATTCTTGAAAAACGACACGTACGCGCCAAGTGCGCCTACGCGTGGAGGGTTATTCTGCTAAAAATTTTCTAAGTTAAAAGCTGCAGAATTCACAGAGTCAACCCCCAATCTTCCGACGGACATAACTTTCTCATTTTAAATCGTTTTTGGCACAAAACGGGGATCCAGAGTCCAAGTTATGTCCCATCAAAGTATGCCCAAAAACCATGTTTTCATACAAAACCACAAGGTGCCCTTTTCAAAACAAGTCATTTTCAACCCTTTTTAAAATCAACCAAAACATGCTAGTTTCAATCCTTTTTGAAATCAATCAAAATATATCAAAATCAACATCAAGCCTCCTCAATTCATACATTAATACTTTACCACGATTAACAAAACCGCCATATAACCATTTTTACCCATTTCAAACAAATGGCTAAATTACAAACACATCAACATGTCATACATCCTTCCTCATCCCAATTTCCAACAATACTATTTCCAATCAACCATCATTATACATAATCAATGTCATACTCACTATCACGTGGTTTCGCCCACAAATCAACCTTAATCATTCCTCAAGCATATATCACAACATACATATCTCTTATGCATTATCATACCATCAAGACATCAATAATCATAATCACATATATGACCACATAATATTTCTCATCCAAAACCAAACATACCTCATCTACCTAATTTCACCCAAAATTACCAAATTCCACACTTTAACTCCTCAAACCTTATTATTCAATAACCAACCCAATCATTCACATATTCATTATCTGAAATTCATCCAATCACTTGTGTCATCATACAATGCACACATCAACTTACCTTTCTTACCTCTTTCTGGCCTCCGGCCCAATTTCACAATTTAAATGCATAAACCACAAATCAATACTCATTACCCAATACATCAAATTCTCAATACACCAAACATACAAGGCCACACAATTCTCAACCCAATCATTAATTCACATTAAATACCAACTATGCATATTAGCACCAACCATTTACACAATCCAAACTTAATCCTAGGGGCATCTAGCCTAGGAATTCTCATCACACCACACGGTACTTAAATGAAACTTAAACCGTACCTCTTGTAGCCAAATCAATTGAGCCTCTTCTTTAGAAGTCTCCACCAACCTTAGCCCCAAGCGTCACCAAAGCTCCTCAAGCAACACTAATCTCCCAATTGTGCACCAAGATCATCAAATACACTAACATAACCAATATCACATACATACATCAACCTAGGGCTCATAAAAATGATAAATCACAAGGATTTGAGCACTTCTTACCTCAGCCCATATGAAGTAGGGATAGAACCCACTTGGAATCCATGTTGGAGTATCCCTAAACACCCAAAATCACAAGATTTCAACACTAACTATCCAAAAACGTGTAACAGTGTGGAATTTCGAAAACTGGGCAAAGATGAATGGAATACTCACCACAAAACTTAGATAGAATTGTAGAGGATGAGAAGAGTGACACGTGGTCACAAACGGCTCGTCAATCGGAGCTCCGTAGCTCAAGTTATGGTGGTTTGAAGATCAAAGAGAGTTAGGTTTTCTCTCTTCTCTTCTCTCTTCTCAATTCATCGCCCAACACCCCTTCTTTAGGGCAAAATGAGTTGAAATGCTCATAACTAATGTTTATATATGTTAGGTCTTGGGCCCACTTAGGCCCGGTTAACTTATTTTTGTCTGTTGGCCCAATTTTGGACCAAAACCTTTAAGATTAACGCTTTAAATCGCACTTCAAATATTTCTGCCTCCCCTAATTATAATTCCTCATTTCTTAATCTTATTTACTCATAATCAATTTTCTCAGCTGCAGTACTAGACAGGTCTCAGCCGGTACTGCCGGTCAAAATTCTACTGCGCGCTTTTACGCAGAAAACTATGTCTTCCGACTCGGAAAAATTCACTGAATCCAAATATCATATTTAAATCATCAAATTCCAATTGCAAAATCTTCCAACCATATTCGCTCCTACTTAACTTATTATTCAATTAATTTCGATTAGACCGGGTATTACATTCTACCCCCTAACAGAAATTTTCGCCCTCGAAAATTCCATCCATCACTGCGAGTACGCGAGCGTAGTCTGCCTTTATATCCAACGCATAACAGTTCCAATGTCCTTTTACTCTGCGCGCTTTCGCTGCCGCGCTCTGATTTCTCTATCTCCGAGGGTCTCGGTCATTCGTTCAACGCTGACCAACAGCCTCGTTCCTTACTTTTATCGTCTCATCAACTCCATATCATCAATAATATTGCCATCATTCCACATCACTGTAATCAATCAAAGATCATCACCACACCTTAATCATACTCCATCACTATCCTTTCTCTCTGCCAAGCCAATTCCTCTAATCACAGTTCAACACCAAGCATAACCTCCAAATTTACTTTCTTATTCTGAATCCCTCGAATTTCTATATGACTTGCTGTTGTAAAGTCTCTGACTCATAAATCAAAAACCCCTTTCATTTCTAAAAATCAAATGAGTTTGGAATAACAAGCTAACAAAATCATAAGAATCCGGCTTCCTTTAATAATCTATAAAAGCATTTGAAACACATCCCTTTTGTTAAAGTTATTCAAATCAAAGGTCATTCTCGAAACTATAACCAACACTCTTTCAAATTCTCGAGAAATTTTGACAGCACCTCTCCTAAAAACTGGAGTTTACCACCCGTCACGGGTTTCTCCTAAAAACTAGAGTTTACCACCCGTCACGGCTTCCCTCAAACCAATCTCAGTACCACATCAGCATTTCAATTTAATGGTTTTCACATTCGTTTCTCAAAACCAATCATTATAAGTCCCAATTTAAATCCAAGGTCACTATGATCAAACATCATAGTACTCATCTCTCAAACACGACAACTTGCACTCTCTCGTCATCTAAATCAGATTACGCATCAATGATAATTTCCTCATCCATTTCAGAACCATCAAGGCTCACAGCCACAATTAATTCCAATTATCTAGAATCATTATCTGCATAAGCTCACTAAACTTTTAAGTACTCAAAGCATAAAGCATTTCTAATCAACGTTTCCAAATCCATCATTTAGGACCATTCCTTATCTATTTAAATCAAAGGAACTAAAAGTCACGGGTTCAATCCGTTTCACCAAAAATCCAGAAATTAACCAACTATATAACAAACACAACACATCATTCTCAACAGAAAATTATTTACATCACAGGCATTTATCCATTTGTATTAAGGCAAATCCTTACTCGGACCATCCAGTTTGCTTCTTAGTCTAATATTAAGCTCGACATTCCCAGTTTTACTATACAGGCAGTATTATAAAATCATGCACTATCCTTTAAGTTTGATCATTACAATTACCTCAATCTTACTGTCGCAATCGGCCCGCATCCTGACTCTCTCCTTGTTGGCAATTTCTTGATACATGCCCTGGTAACCCGAACTTGTAACATACGCCTAACCCCAATCGGCAAGGCCTATTCGGGTGATGACTTCCACACCTCTGACAGCTCAAAACATTAGAAGCAGCCGGAGCCACTGTCCGCTTTCCCTTACCATTTCTTTGGGACTCCTCACTCGTTGCAAAGTTATTCCGTCCTTGGGAAAAGTGTTGTATGTATTCTCTCTCCTTAAACTCTCGACCCCTTGGTGCGAATCCTTGGTTGTGCTTTCTATGACTTCTTTTCTCTGCAACCATCCTCTTCACACACTCTTCAGCAATTCTACTCTTATTCACCAACTCTGAAAAAGTTTGGATCTCCATTGGTCCCACTGAACTTAAGATGTCGCTCCGGAGCCCTCCTTCATACATAATGCATTTCCATTCCTCGAAGTCCCCGGAAGCTCCCTGACACATGCGGAAAAATCTGAATAGCTCCTCAAATTTGTCTGTATACTCAGATACGGACATAGCACCTTGCTTCAGCTGCAGTAACTCCAATTCCTTGGCTGTCCTGACGGAATTCGGAAAGTACTTCTTATAGAATTCCACCTGAAAGGCATCCCAAGTGATAGGATCATTCCCCTGTTGCAGGAGACGCCGAGCCCCTTACCACCAATGCGATACCTTCCCCGTGAGCAGATAGGTAGCAAATTCAACACGCTGCTCTTCAAGCACCAACTGCGCTTGCAGTGCTCGCTCCATGGCCTGAAACCAAGTATCAGCTTCAGTCGGACTGGTGGTTCCCTTGAACTTAGATGGATTAACCTTTAAGAAGGTTGCCAGTATCATCGGGCCCTGAGCTTCCCTTTCGCCATTGCCATTATTGTTTATTTGTTGCCCAAGAGCCTCCGCAGTGGCCTGCATAGCAGCAGCCATATTCTCCAACGCCGTCATAAGGTTTACCGGGTTATTCGGGTTGATTTCCGGTTCCTGTGTACTAGTATGATCTCTCTCACGTCCCCGACCGGGTCCACGAGGTGCCATCTGGTTCCTATACACACCAAACAATCAATATCAAGTTGATCAGTCTCAATATCGGAAGTATAATGCTTCAAAGTACCAAAGGTACACTCATGGACTTCATGCTAGATGTATCGGTTAGATACCCTAACTAGCACAGGCACAGACTCAGAGTATGCATTGAAGCATAAGCAGTTCCATCCCTCAGGCTCATGAGGACGAACTGCTCTTATACCATAATGTAACACCCTAATATTCAAATCCTTATGCTCGAGTCATAAGTCAATGATATTACGGTGGTACGACTCTCAGGTGGATTTTTAATATATAAATATAGGTAATTTCGAAAGGAGTATTAATCGAGAAGCCTGAAAAGAGTAGAAATAAAATCGCGAAGACGTGTCACTCACATTTTGACAACGAAAAGATAAAGCGTGAAGCCGAAAGCGATATACGGACAAGGCATAAAGGAGATTAAGAGATAGATAACAGATAGATATATATAACATAAGTAAATAGCCACTAGTCGCAACCCACAAAGTTTAGGCCGGCTAGGGTACAGTATGAAAGTAGTTGACAACAGTATATCCTAATCTCTCCTAAAGGAAACACGAGAGCCTCTATAGGCAAGTTCAAAAGAGTTCAATACATAATATAATCTTTTCAAAACAAAGATGGAGAGATTCTAAGCAAAACACAAAGTAGAGAAAATAAAGATCTTCGCCGTCTCTCAGACGAACCACAGCTCACTTTTGAGCACCTGGACCTGTATCTGAAAAACAAGAGATATATACGGAATGAGAACCCCGGGCCCATGGGTTCCCAGTACGGTAAAAGTGCCAAAAAAATACAATGCGCTGCAATAAAAACTCACTAAGCATCCTAAACTTCTTCACCAAATATCCAGCCTAGATTCTCACTAATCCATAAATAGGCATCTGTCGTAAGGGGATATTAAATCTAGTTCATGTTACACATGTTTCCCAACTCGCTGACTCTTCCACGAATCAGACTCAGAATCATAAGCAAAACCATCACCAGTTGTTCTACCTCAGCAATTTTGTATCAATACATCACACCCTCACCTGGAGCTAGTGAAACTACATCACTGCGTCTTCCCAGGGAGCTCAAATTATCTCATTCAATGATCATCATCATCATGCAATCGTATCATCAAATCATCTTATCAAGAACAGCCCCCAACATCTACCGACACCAGTCTGAGGGGCCTCTCAGTTGTACAAACACAAGCAATACATGCAAGTAATACACAAATAAGGTACAAGTAGAACAAGTAGCACATAATCAGGTAACATAGCATATATGATGTAGAAATCTAAACAAATAGGCAAACCCAAACAATTCAAACATATGCAAATGATGTATGCCTGCCCTATGGCTGATGATATCATCTGTCGGGTTATATAGCCAACCCGACATGTCTTGGTAGCTATCCATTGGACAGAAACACCCCTTGCGAAGCAAGTAGGTTTGAGCTGCAACCCCCTTGCTACTACCCGCTCAACCCAGAGCCAGTGGAATAACCACTACTGCGGCTACTACCCAGGCGGGTGTTTAAAAGCTCAACCTGGAGCGAGTGGATTCACCACTACTGCCGCTACTACCCAGGCGTCACAATCTCTGACCTGGAGCAAGTGGGACGAACCGTAACCCTTGCTATTGCCCAGGTATATTAAGCATTGACCCGGAGCAAACGGGAAGAACCACAACCCTTGCTACTGCCTAGGTATCTCAAACATATATTCATTCAATCTCAATTCATATTATCAATCCTCATTGTTATCAAATCTCAAACATTAACCTGGAGCAAGTGGGACGAACCACAACCCTTACTACTACCCAGGTATCGCAAATACATTCATTCAAAACTCCATAATTAAACTCATTTATTATAAACATCCTTTTCCGTCTCATACCCGGAGCAAGTGGACAACGCCACTACCTACTACCCGAGGTTACACATCACATTTCAACATTTTCCATTATTATCCATTTAACACATTCATTCATTAATCATATATGCATTTATGCTCAGTCATAATCAATAATGGCTTTACCGTAACCCGGCAATAACTCAGCCATCCGGCTCATAGTTCAATCAAGAACCAGCCATTTATCAATAAATATAGCCCTTCGGCTCATGGCATACACGGTACTTCTACTGTCATCTTCCATATCTCATATAATCATCTTTGATCATCATTGATCACCACTTCTCCCATTGCTTCATTCGCAAGTTACCACATCCCCTAGCTCCTTCCTCTTTGCTAAGCATATCATAATGATTTAATACATAAGGGGTGAGATCGGAGGCTTAGAAGTATGAGATTTAGTTTTTAAAACTCAAAAATCAACTTTGGGATGAAAACAGGGCCACGCGTACGCGTACTCCACGCGCACGCGTGGATGGCCACAAAGCTCATCAACGCGTATGCGTCATACACGCGGACGCACGGATTGAAACACAGCCAGACGACGCGTACGCAACAGCCACGCGTACGCGTGGGTGCATTTGCGCCCAGGCACAAAACTGGCACAACACTGGCACAACTTTCGGGAAAATGGCTGGGCATTGGGTGCAGCTCATCGGCGCGCACGCGCACACCACGCGCACGCGTGGATGGTGCGTTCTTGAAAAATGACGCGTACGCGCCAAGTGCGCCTACGCGTGGAGGGTTATTCTGCTAAAAAGTTTCTAAGTTAAAAGATGCAGAATTCACAGAGTCAACCCCCAATCTTCCAACGGACATAACTTTCTCATTTTAAATCGTTTTTCGCCTGTTCTTCGAACGGCATGGACATCCCGAATCCAATTTCACTTCTAAACAAGTTTGGCACAATACGAGGATCCAGAGTCCAAGTTATGTCCCATCAAAGTATGCCCAAAAACCATGTTTTCATACAAAACCACAAGGTGCCCTTTTCAAAACAAGTCATTTTCAACCCTTTTTAAAATCAACCAAAACATGCTAGTTTCAATCCTTTTTGAAATTAATCAAAATATATCAAAATCAACATCAAGCCTCCTCAATTCATACATTAATACTTTACCACGATTAACAAAACCGCCATATAACCATTTTTACCCATTTCAAACAAATGGCTAAATTACAAACACATCAACATGTCATACATCCTTCCTCATCCCAATTTCCAACAATACTATTTCCAATCAACCATCATTATACATAATCAATGTCATACTCACTATTACGTGGTTTTGCCCACAAATCAACCTTAATCATTCCTCAAGCATATATCACAACATACATATCTCTTATGCATTATCATACCATCAAGACATCAATAATCATAATCACATATATGACCACATAATATTTCTCATCCAAAACCAAACATACCTCATCTACATAATTTCACCCAAAATTACCAAATTCCACACTTCAACTCCTCAAACCTTATTATTCAATAACCAACCCAATCATTCACATATTCATTATCTGAAATTCATCCAATCACTTGTGTCATCATACAATGCACACATCAACTTACCTTCTTTACCTCTTTCTGGCCTCCGGCCTAAAATTTACGGCCTCCGGCCCAATTTCATAATTTAAATGCATAAACCACAAATCAATACTCATTACCCAATACATCAAATTTTCAATACACCAAGCATACAAGGCCACACAATTCTCAACCCAATCATTAATTCACATTACATACCAACTATGCATATTAGCACCAACTATTTACACAATCCACACTTAATCCTAGGGGCATCTAGCCTAGGAATTCTCATCACACCACACGGTACTTAAATGAAACTTAAACCGTACCTCTTGTAGCCAAATCAATTGAGCCTCTTCTTTAGAAGTCTCCACCAACCTTAGCCCCAAGCCTCACCAAAGCTCCTCAAGAAACACCAATCTCCCAATTGTGCACCAAGATCATCAAATACACTAACATAACCAATATCACATACATACATCAACCTAAGGCTCATAAAAATGACAAATCACAAGATTTTGAGCACTTCTTACCTCAGCCCATATGAAGTAGGGATAGAACCCACTTGGAATTCATGTTGGAGTATCCCTAAACACCCAAAATCACAAGATTTCAACACTAACTACCCAAAAACGTGTAACAGTGGGGAATTTCAAAAACTGGACAGAGATAAATGGGATACTCACCACAAAACTTAGATAGAATTGTAGAGGATGAGAAGAGTGACACGTGGTCACAAACGGCTCGTCAATCGGAGCTCTGTAGCTCAAGTTATGGTGGTTTGAAGATCAAAGAGAGTTAGGTTTTCTCTCTTCTCTTCTCAATTCAGCGCCCAACACCCCTTCTTTAGGGCAAAATGAGCTGAAATGCTCATAACTAATGTTTATATATGTTAGGTCTTGGGCCCACTTAGGCCCGGTTCACTTATTTTTGTCTGTTAGCCCAATTTTGGACCAAAACCTTTAAGATTAGCGCTTTAAATCGCACTTCAAATATTTCTACCTCCCCTAATTATAATTCCTCATTTCTTAATCTTATTTACTCATAATCAATTTTCTCAACTGCAGTACTAGACAGGTCTCAGCCTGTACTGCCGGTCAAAATTCCGCTACGCGCTTTTACGCAGAAAACTGTCTTCCGACTCGGAAAAATTCACTGAATCCAAATATCATATTTAAATCATCAAATTCCAATTGCCAAATCTTCCAACCATATTCGCTCCTTCTTAACTTATTATTCAATTAATTTCGGTTAGATCGGGTATTACATGACATCTCTAAACAATCGCATAGCTTGTCTTCGATCTTGATATATCGATCTGTAGATTTTAGCCTTCGACAATTTCGAGTGAATTGAAACCCTAGATGTCGATTTCTTTCTTCTCGATTCAACCTCTTTATCAATCTAACTGGTCGAAATATTCGACCAACAAAACTAAAATAATCGTAAAAAAGAACTACAAGGGCAACGTAACAATGTAGTAAAATGTGCACTTATCTTAAAGTGTAATGATTAGTGAAGGAAGCAATGAGTTTAATTTGGTAATGAATGAATTACGAAGGAGCTTTGACCCGAAATATGCCATGGAGGGTAATAAAAACATGTAATAAGGGTGCCTCCATGATTACGACACTTGACTCTAGCACAACCTAATAAAGTAGTTGCGCCCCATATAATCTGAGCATAATAAATACAATTAAGGGTACCATCAATGCAAGTGTTAAATTTATAGTCATAGTTTGTTTTCAGCGTCAGCCATGCGTTCACAGCATCAACACCTGATCTGGATCCTAGATGATATGCATTGCTTTGGCCATATTTATTACCAGCAAAGGTCGTATCAAAAATCCCCTTCTTGCAGTCAAAAATGTGTTTCTTCACAAACTTGCGAGCAAGCGATGCAAGCTGCGGGTCCCACTTCAATGGCTTAGCCCCAACTTTTACACGTTCATCGTTGTGAGCTTTAAGATAATCTTTTGGAAAATTTTGAGCTATTAAAAATAATGGAACTACACTTATAAAACTTATTATTACTATCCAAATCTTCAATAAAATTTCCATTATCTAACTTTTTTAAAAAAGTTTTTTGACAATTGAAAAAATTAAATATCAAAAGTATTCAGTGTTAAGTATTATGTATAAATATAAAACATGATTACAATTAGATGTACTTGAATATATATAGATACAGGTATATTGATTTATGAGAGGAATGATAAGCCAACGATAAAAATAATAATAAAAAAAATTTTATTTAATTTATAGTTTAAAATTAATTTCTTTTATTTATTTTTTATTTTTCTTTTATTCATGTTACTTCATTGAAATGAATGGCTAAAATTTTTCTACGGAATTCAAAAATTGACTCCATAAAATATATGTAAAAAATATATATAGTAATATAATATCAATCACAAGACCAACGGAATAATGATCGAGCCAAAAGCCTGTTCAAGTAATGCTAATAACAACCTTTGGTTGCGCTCATCGATTGGGTCACTGGCTTTATTTGAATATAATTAAATTCATGGTTCAATTATTTATTCGTTGCTCTAATAATTAACACTATGTTCATTTCACTTGGTACTGACTTCTTTATTGTATATATATATTTAACTTCAATAATAATTTGCATATAAAATAAATACACATTATTCAACTATTCAAGATTTTAAGTACATCAAATGTCAATTGCGGTATTTAATTTATTAATAAAAGTTGTTAATTTTATTCAAAAGGCGTGGGATCTCCACTGTTACTTCTTCTCCTCTCTTCTTGTCGTGGCTGCCAAGATACCTTCGCATAGCACATCAAACAAGTCATGAATTTATCACCGCTTATGCTTTTGTGTAATGATGCCTTTTAATGTTTTATTTTGAGATTAAAAATTCTAAAACAAAAATGCCGAGTGTATATTATTTAACTAATTTTTAATGTATATTTTATATTTTAATATATATTTTATGTTAGTAACTAATTTAATAATTAATTTTGGTGTTCAATGGTAGATACTTATAGGATTTGGCGCGAGACCGCTTCTAAACTTCACAAGAACTGCCGCTCTGGATTGGGGTCGTTCTTCGTTAATGGCTTCCGCTCTTTTGCGTTGGCAGCTTCCTCTAGCATTGCCACCAGCCCTGCCGATTCCTAAAAAATTGTCTACTTGAGGAAGGAGGTGCAGAAGCTGACACAAGAACTTCACCAGCATGTAGAGCAGTTTGAGCAGAGGTACAACGACCTTCTTCCACATGTGGGAGGAGCCGTTGTAATCAGCTTGAACCTGACGGAGAAACTGGAGCAGTTAAATCGGTTGCAAGAGCAAATGAAGGCGTACAACCAACAAATGCGCGTTGTAGCCAATGGTGCTGGAGGCGGCAGCACTGCTGGTTCTAGCGACAACGCTATTGGTGGGGCATCGACGGCAGCACCTACTTTGCCGCCTCAACATACAGGGGGACCCCAACAACGATGACGACAATTACCGGGATCTGTTGGGGTTAGGGTTTTATTTTTTATTTGTTTATTTCATTGTATTCTACTTTTGTGATATTTTATTGTATTCAGACTATTTATTTTTAATAAAATAATTTGTTAATTCCTGCTAACAAAACTCCCTGAAAAAATTAGACAGAACCTTCCCTAAAATTAGACATATGTCCACCTTTACGGTTCTCATAAATCCAACCAGATAACAACACAACAGATTTTACCTTAAATGTTGGAGACATCCAACATAAAATTATAATATATATTCCATTTGTTTCCAAAATCCAATTTCTTCCCAAATTATTTTTATTGACATGAAAATAACTCTATTTCCAAACTCCAATCTCTTAATATAATCAGATGGTAAGCAAGTATGTGAATGACACTATCATACCAACATATGATTTCGCACATAAAAAGCTAAAATGAAAAACTAAATTCATGCCAAAATAACAAGCCATATTTACCTTGCATAATTTTCCACAATGAAGTCATAGACTTTTATATACACGATAATATTTGCTTTAATCTAAGTTATTCCTCTATGATCATTTTGCAAGAGATTAATTGCAGCTTTCGCGATGAGTTCTCAGCCATAAGAATTACCTTAACAATCAAATGTGCTTTTCCTTTTTAAAGGAACAATCTGATTTGTTAGTTATCTCTTATGCAAAAATAAGAATAAAAATAGACATAAAAGTCATAGGTAGCTTGAAATGTTGATTTTTAAGAGTGGAAATAAGAAAATGACACAACCTCTTTTAGTAAGAAAATTAATTCAGTCTAATTGATATCACTGTAATCAGCAATCAGTAGCATAACTAAATCAATAATTAGCAAACTTTTCGTTCAACAAATTTTACTGAGTCACGAGACATTAAAATAATACATTTGAATCTCTACTATGCACAGGTTAATAGCCAAGTTGAAGCAATTAATAAAATTTTGATAAGTTTGATAAAGAAGCATATAGAGAAGCAGCCTTAAAACTGGCACACTATACTAAGTCAGGTATTATGGGCTTACAAGTGTTCTCTAAGAGAATCAATTAAATTGACACCTTATGAGTTAGTGTATGGCCATAAAGTTATATTGCCACTTGAAATAAATTTGCGAAACATAAAAGTGGCAAGGTAGAATGATTCGCTAGTCGGACAATATTATCGAGTATGATTGATGAATTAGATGATTTAGACCACGTTCGACTCATGGCGCTAGACAGAATGATAAAGCAAAAAGAGATTATATCTAAGTCATACAATCGAAAAGTAAAAGGTAAAAATTTGTAATTGGTGACTTAGTATTGAAATTAGTACTTCCGACTGAGCAAGTCAAAGGTAAATGGTCTCCTTTATGGGAATGGCCCTTTTAAATAGAAAAAGTTTCCGATGGCAATTCGTATAAAATAAGAGATACAAATAGCAGTCGAATCATGCATGTAAATGATAAGTATCTCAAATAATATCATTGTCACTAAAACGAAGTCAATCGAGAATGCTAAACAAAATAAGTGCAAAAGAGAGCAAGAATAAGCTCTTAAGCATGAGTTTCAGATCCACTTGAGGAGGACTCTTGCACTGTTTCTTGGACATTGATGGCTTGAGTGTTTGCTTCGACTAAAGCACTTCGACTTGAAAGTTTAGAAGCATAAGCCTTTTCAATCTTTTGTATTCGAAGAGAGAGAACAACATTGGTTGATGCATGTTATATTTTTTTAGTTGAGTATCACAGTCGGCCAAAGCCTCAAGGGACTTGTTCAGTTCTTGGTCAGCATCGTGAATATTGGAAAGATGGGAGGAGATGTCCTTAATAAATGAGATAAGAGCTGAATGTATGTCAGAGAAAATATGTTGATTAAGAAAAGCAAGCACATTGGTAAGTTGAGCCTTTAGGACATCATTGTCATTGATATCCTCAACAGAATGAAATCAAGGACAATGTTGATCCTATTGACAACTTGGGAATCTTAACCCATGGGCACAGGGGAAGTAGCTTCTTCTATAACTTTTTCTTTGGTCGATGCTGCCTGAGTCGGCTTCTCAGCTTTAGGGATAATAGTGCTCAAATCTAGACCAGAAGACAGCCCCAGAGTTCCTTCAAAAGAATGAACCTGTGGAACTTCAGACAGGATATGTTCCAAGTCAAAGTCAATGTCATCGAAATCTCAATCTCTAGCTTCTGGAGAAGGAACATTAAATGGTGGTTCCACGTCTTAATCGAAAAAATTTCTATGTCGATAGTCTGGGAATAGCCTTTTTGTCGACAAATTTCTATGTCGAAGGTCCAGGAACAATGGTGAAAGTTGCAGCAGTCGACCCAAGTTCATATGTAGGCCCAGATTCTTGGTGAGTTTTAGCACCATTGGGAAGAGGCATTTAATGAATCTAAAAAAGACAAAGATAAAGGTCATGTGGCAGTAGAAAGGAACTTGGCATTGAAAATCTAAAACAAAAGAAGTACCAGAGGAGAAGATTTTGAAATATGAAATATTGTTGTTGATGATGGATTCTGCTTCAGAGTCGGAGCAGGGGTAGTAAGACTAACAGTCTGAGTACTCTGAATTGGTTGAAAGAATTCTATTTCAGCATGAACTGTCTAATCCACTTCTCGATTAGAAGGATCATCGATATCACCAACTTGAGAGGAATTCCCTTTCTAGGATAGCTTCGACTGCAATATATTAGAAAAATAAAAATTGCAAGTACAAGGAGAAAGAAGTTGCGACAGACAGTATTGGGTATATACCTTTGAGGAGGTTGCAGGTTGGACTTTTTGAATCTTTGGTGATCCAGCTTCCGTTAGAATATCAATAGGACCATGCTTTTTTGAGGTAAGGGTTGCACCACTTAGCCTTCCTTTACTTCGACCTTTTCTTTGTTTGGTCTTTGTCTTAGGGGCTGTGTCCTCATTAGTATCATAGTTTTCCTTAACTGGTTGTGGGTCAGCACCAACTTTAGGGATGGGTGTCTGTCGAGTAACAAAAGAAATTGAAAGGTAAGGCGAGTCGAGTATCAAAATGATGCCTAAAGAAGTACGGAGCACTTGAAAAGAAATTGAAGATTTATTTTATATATTCACCTTTGGTTTTCTTTGATGCTATCGGCGTAGTTGGGAAAATCAGATTCGGGAGGGCTTGATCGACAGATGTACAATGAGCAGAAAAATACTTTGACCCCCATTTATGAAAGCCAGGAGTCGACGAGAAACAACAATTGATATTTAGATACTGGTATTGAGTTGACATCCTTTGGCAGTTCGTCTCTAACATGTCGAATTCTTTTGTCTCTGACATCTCATAGTGAATCATTTAAGTCTTAGGGTCGAGAAATAGGGGAAAAGATAAGGCTTGGGCTAAGCCAAACTGTCGAGCTACATACTAGGGTGAATAAATGACTAATTTCTTTTTAAGAGCCTAGGTTGATTCATGAGGTAAGCCGATAGGGAGGATTTGAGGAGTTAAGATCCTAACCCACATATTATCGACTATTGCTTGATTCTCTGGCTGAAACCTAGTAAAAGAGTTAAGGCGTGAAACAGAATTGGGTCAAAATGAGAATGGGTTTGGGAAATAAGAAATATTATAATCTTATTTAATATCAAACAGAATCCAAACAAAGTGTCGGAAGGCACCAATGGGAGACATGGTCTTTGGTTTCGTCCAAGAAAGTTAGGAAATATGGATACCATCGATTAGAGTGTTGGGAATTGTAGAGTCAAAAGCTGAGTCAAGGTTCAAAAATAGCTTTGAGCTATAAATTTACAACTTAGAGGGGACCAAAAGGATTGATCGAAGGATCCCCTTGACAAATTTCTCCAACAATAAAAGAAAGTGTTTATAAAGCTAACTCATAATCAAAGTAGGAAGGTCGATGATCTTTTTGTGATGAAGCATAATGGCGGGGGAAAGTAGTTATTATTTTGATTTTGGATTGATTTCGAGCAGAAGACAAAAGACTTAAGCCAAAGCAAGAGGAAAGCTATATGTTCACTGTCAGAAACAGGATCTCCATTGGAACCCATGTTGTTTTGAATAAAGCTCGATATGGAGTTTGAGTCAAAGTTAATGTTAAAATCATCTTCAGGATAATCAGTCGACCATGACACAAATTTACCATCAATTGGTAAACCGATCATCGAAATGTCCATCAGAGTCAGACCCATCATTCCATAAGAAAAATGAACGTTATTAGTGGCACAGCACCAAATGTACAGACTAGCCCTTAGTAAAGGAGCATTGTAAGAAAGGTCGAAGGTAGCTAATTCTAAGGCATGCACAATATTCAGAGCTTCCCAAATAGGTTTATATATAGGTGCAAGTTGAGACATCTAGGTCAAAAAAGGGGAACCAAATCTCTAGGAGGAGCAGTTCTTAAGACTCGACCAGCAAAGTATGATACATTGGCATTCCTATGGAAAATCAATGTTAAATGCTCTGGGCGTGATGGAACGAAAGAAGAAATAGACTCAATCTGTTCTTAGGTTGCCAAAGGTCCTAAGAAAGAATGCAATACTCCATTAACTGAGAAAGGCGGGAATACTTGGCGGCACCATAGATAAGAGGTCTTTGCATTTGGGTTTGGAACTTTCAAAGCTCCGTCTTCATTGTAGAATTGCGCTACTTTGTCCACTAATGGAGGAGGAAGACCAACTTGAATGTTATCACATTGAGAAGTAGCAGCCATGGTTGTCAAAGAAGAGGAAACGGCAGTGGTAGCCGGCGTAGAGCTCGAATGAGGAATGGATTAGAATCCATGGAAAATGCGTTGGTCAGAGAAAAAGGCATTAGGGTTTTCAAAGGATAAAATTTTTGAAAATTGGGGATGATTTGATTTGAGAATTATTATGGAGTGAGGAAATATTCTATTCAAGGAACGGCTCAATAAAGCACAGGGAACGTCACGTAATCCCAGAAAAGTACGTGTCATTTTAAATGATGTGTAACTATCCTTTCAAATTTTGAGAATTTGAAAAGGTTGCACGTGCCCGACATGAGGAATATTAAAACTTTTATTTTTTAACAAAATAGTAAGTTTTAAAGGGACAATTTTTTGGTACAAAAAATGAATTTTTCTCGACAAAAGGGTGTTTCGACTGCCAATTATTTCGATTACAGAAGCAGAAATAGGCAAGTTGAAGTCGAAGAAAGATGGTACAGAAAATCGGCGAAGTTGAAAGGTAGTTATTACCTTTAGTTGAACATCAAGACTTGCTACTCGACCTTCAAGCTGAGTGGAGAACACGGGCATGGAATTTGAGGACCAAGCTAAAGAAAACGTGGTCCTTGAAAACTGATGAGTAGATAATTTATACGCTTTTTGGCATTGTTTTTAGGTAGTTTTTAGTATGTTTTAGTTACTTTTTATTATATTTTTATTAGTTTTTATGCAAAAATCATATTTCTGGACTTTACCATGAGTTTTTGTGTTTTTCTATAATTTCAGGTATTTTCTGTCTGAAATTGAGGGACCTGAGCAAAAATCTGATTCAGAGGCTGAGAAAGGACTGCAGATGCTGTTGGATTCTGACCACATTGCACTCAAACGCATTTTTCTGGAGCTACAAAAGTCCATATGGCGTGTTCTCAATTGGGCTGAAAAGCTAACATCTTAGGCTTTCCAGTAATATGTAATAGTTTATACTTTGCTCGAGATTTGATGGCCCAAACGGGCGTTCAAACGCCAGCCAGAGACCATTTTCTGGCATAAAACGCCGGAACTGGCACCAGAACTGGAGTTAAACACCCAAAATGGCATCCAAGCTGGCGTTTAACTCTAGAAAAGGCCTATGCACGTGTAAAGCTCAATGCTCATCCCAAGCACACACCAAGTGGGCCCCGGAAGTGGATTTCTGCACTATCTACACTTAGTTACTTATTTTCTGTAATCCCTAGTAACTAGTTTAGTATAAATAGCACTCTTTACTATTGTATTTAATCTTTTTTTTTAATCTTTTGGACTTTTATGCCATTTGGGAGCCTGGCCATTTAGCTATTCCTAGACCTTTTTCTCTTATGTATTTTCCAACGGTGGAGTTTCTACACCTCATAGATTAAGGTGTGGAGCTCTGCTGTTCTTTAGGAATTAATGCAAGTACTATTATTTTTCTTTCAATTCACACTTACTTCTTCTCCAAGATATACTCTCGTACTTAATTTAGTTAAGTCAAAATGAAGGGGTGACCCTTGACAATCACCCACTATCTTCGTTACTCGCTTAGCCAAGATCCGCGTGCCTGACAACCACAAGCGGTCTACATGATGTTCAACATAGTTATTGTACGACAGCCGGAGTATAGTCTCTTGGGTTTCTAATCCACGGATTTGATTTGTTTCTCCTGACAACAGAGCATCCGAATCTGTGAGATTAGAACCTTCGTGGTAGAGGCTAGAACCAATTGGCAGCATTCCTGAGATCCGGAAAGTCTAAACCTTGTATGTGGTATTCCGAGTAGGATCTGGGACAGGATGACTGTGACGAGCTTCAAACTCACGAATGTTGGGTGCAGTGACAGTGTGCAAAAGGATAGAGAGATCCTATTCCAACACAAGTGAGAACCGACAGTTGATTAGCCGTGCAGTAGCTGTGCCTGGTATATTTCACTGAGAGGACGGATGGTAGCCATTGACAACGGTGATCCACCAACATACAGCTTGCCATGGAAGGGAGCACGCATGATTGGGTGAAGACAATAGGAAAGTAGAGGTTCAGAAGCAACAAAGCATCTCCAAACGCTTATCTGAAACTCCCACCAATGAATTACATAAGTATCTTTATTTTAATTTACATTTTATTTATCTTTCAATTATTAAAACTCATAACCAATTGAATCCGCCTGACTAAGATTTACAAGATGACCATAGCTTGCTTCAAGCCGGCAATCTCCGTGGGATCGACCCTTACTCGCGTAAGGTTTTATTACTTGGACGACCCAGTGCACTTGCTGGTTAGTTGTACCGGAGTTGTGAAAAGTGTGATCACAATTTCGTGCACCAAGTTTTTGGCACCGTTGCCGGGGATTGTTCGAGTTTGGACAACTGACGGTTCATCTTGTTGCTTAGATTGGGTAATTTTATTTTATGTTTAAGCTTTCTTTTATTTTTATTTTCGAAAAAAAATATATTTCGTTCTTCAGAATTTTTAAGAATGAATTCCACCTTAGAGTTTCATGATGATATGTTGAAGTCTGGCTGGCTATTAAGCCATGTCTAATCTTTTGGACTGAGGTTTTCACTTATCATTGCAGGAGCTTTTGGATTCTTATTTATTGGATTGTTGTATGTAATGCTATGCTAAAGCTTGGCTGGCCATTTGGCCATGTCTAATCTTTTGCCGAAGCTTTAGACTAACATTACAAGAACCTTGGAATTCTTATTAAAAATTTTTGAATTTCTTATTTCTCTTTTTCCAAAATTAATTTTCAAAAAATACACAAAAAATTAATAAAATCATAAAACCAAAAAAAAAAATTGTTTTTCTTGTTTAGGTCTAGTGTCAAATTTTAAGTTTGGTGTCAACTGCATGTTTTTAAGTTTTCTTACATTTTCAAAAATTCATGCATTGTGTTCTTCTTTGATCTTCAAGTTGTTATTGATGATTTTCTTTGTTTAATCTTATTCTTTTCTTGTTTTGTGTTGTGTGTTATTTTTCATATGCATTTTCGAATTCATAGTGTCTAAACATTAAAAAGTTCTTAAGTTTGATGTCTTGCATGTCTTTCTTTTCTTAAAAATTTTCAAAAATATGTTCTTGATGTTCATCATGATCTTCAAAGTGTTCTTGGTGTTCATCTTGACATTCAAAGTGTTCTTGCATACATTATTTGTTTTGATCTTAAATTTTTATGCTTTGTTTCATTTTGTTGTTTTTCTCTCTCCTCATTAAAAATTCAAAAGTAAAAAAAATATCTTTTCCTTATCCTTCTCAAAATTTTCGAAATTTTGAGTTGACTTGGTCAAAAATTTTTAACATTTAGTTGTTTCTTGTTAGTCAAATCAAAATTTCAATTTAAAAACTTTATCTTTTCAAATCTTTTTCAAAATCAATTGTTTTTCATTTTTTTATTTTCGAATTTCATTCTTAAAATTTTTCAAAATCTTTTTCATTTTTCTTCTAATGTTTTCGAAAATTTTAAAACTAATTTTTCAAAATCTTTTTCTTATTTTTATTTCATATTTTCGAAAACTTTACTAACAATTAATGTTTGATTCAAAAATTTCAAGTTTGTTACTTTCTTGTTAAGAAAGGTTCAATCTTTAAATTCTAAAATCATATCTTTTAGTTTCTTGTTAGTCAAGTCATCAACTTTAATTTTAAAAATAAAATCTTTTTAATTTCTTTTTCAAAATAAATTTCAATCATATCTTTTTAAAATTTTAATTTCAAAATTTTTTTCTAACTTCTTATCTTTTCAAAATTTATTTTCAAATCTTTTTTAACTAACTACTTGACTTGTTTGTTTTAATTTTAAAAATTTACTATTTCTTATCTTTTTCAAAACCACCTAACTACTTTTTCCCTTCTCATTTTTGAAAACAACTCACCACTTTTTCAAAATTCTCTTTAATTAACTAATTATTTTAAATTCTAATTTTATTTCTTTTTCAAAATTTTGAAACTAACTTAATTAATTAAATAAAAAAATTATTTTTCTTTTCTCACTTCTTAAAATTCGAATACTCTCTCTCTCTCTCGTCTCTTTCTATTTATTTTATTTAATCACTAATACTTCTCTTCTACTCATAATTCGAACCCATCTCTCTTCTCTCTGTTCGAATTACTCATCTCCTCTCTCTTCTCATTCTTCTATTTCTTCTATTCTTATACTCACATAAAGGAGTCTCTATACTGTGACATAGAGGATTCCACTACTCCCTTTGTTCTCTTCTTTTTCATATGAGCAGGAACAAGGATAAGGACATTCTTGTTGAAGCTGATCCTGAATCTGAAAGGACTCTGAAGAGGAAGCTAAGAGAAGGTAAAGCACAACACTCTGGAGAGGACCTTACAAAAAATCACGAAAAAGAAGCAGACATGGCAGCCGAACCCAACAACAATGCTAGAGATGCGAGGAAGATGCTTGGTGACTATACTACACCAACTTCCAACTTCTATGGAAGAAGCATCTCAATTCCTACCATTAGAGCAAACAACTTTGAGTTTAAGCCTCAATTAGTTTCTCTAATGCAGCAGAATTGCAAGTTTCATGGACTTCCATCGGAAGATCCTCATCAGTTTTTAGCTGAATTCTTGCAGATCTGTGATACTATTAAGCCCAATGGGGTTGATCCCGAGGTCTACAGACTTATGCTTTTCCCATTTGTTGTAAGAGACAGAGCTAGGACATGGTTGGACTCACAACCTAGAGAAAGTATGAACTCTTGGGACAAGTTGGTCACAGCTTTCTTGGCCAAATTCTTCCCACCTCAAAAGCTGAGCAAGCTTAGAGTGGACGTCCAAACCTTTAAACAGAAAGAAGGTGAATCCCTCTATGAAGCTTGAGAAAGATACAAGCAATTGACCAGAAGGTGTCCTTCTGATATGCTCTTAGAATGGAGCATCTTGGATATATTCTATGATGGTCTGTCTGAATTGTCCAAGATATCATTGGACCACTCTTCTGGTGGATCTCTTCATCTGAAGAGAACCCCTGCAGAAGCTCAGGAACTCATTGAGGTAGTTGCAAATAACCAGTTCATGTACACTTCTGAAAGAAATCCTGTGAGTAATGGGATGACTCAAAAGAAAGGAGTTCTTGAGATTGATACTCTGAATGCCATATTGGCTCAGAACAAAATATTGACTCAGGAAGTCAATATGATTTCTCAGAATCTGATTGGATTGCAAGCTGCATCTGGCAGTACTAAAGAAGCCTCCTCTGAAGGAGAAGCTTATGACCCTGAGAATCCTGCAATGGAAGAGGTGAATTACATGGGAGAATCCTATGGAAACACCTATAATCCTTCATGCAGAAATCATCCAAATCTTTCATGGAAGGATCAACAGAAGCCTCAACAAGGCTTCAATAACAATAATGGTGGGAGAAATAGGGTTGACAATAGCAAGCCTTTTTCATCATCTTCTCAGCAACAGACAGAAAATTTTGAGCAGAGCCTCTCTGGCTTAGCAACCATAGTCTCTGATCTATCTAAAGCCACTCTCATTTTCATGACTGAAACAAGGTCCTTCATCAGAAATTTGGAGACACAAGTGGGTCAGCTGAGTAAAAGAGTTATCGAAACTCTTCCTAGTACTCTCCCAAGAAGTACAGAAGAGAATCCCAAAAGAGAGTGCAAGGCCAAAACTATATCCAAAGTGGCCGAACCTGGAGAGAGTGAAAAGGCAGTGACTCCCAGTGAGGAAGACCTTGCTGGACGTCCACTGACCAAAAAGGAGTTCCCTAATGAGGAACCAAAGGAATCTAAGGCTCATACAGAGACCATAGAGATTCCACTGAACTTTCTATTACCATTCATGAGCTCTGATGAGTATTCTTCCTCTGAAGAGGATGAAGTTATTGATGAAGAGCAAGTTGCTAGGTATCTAGGAGAAATCATGAAGCTGAATGCCAAGTTATTTGGTAATGAGACTTGGGAGGATGAACCTCCATTGCTCATCAATGAACTGAATGCCTTGGTTCATCCGAAGTTACCTCAGAAGAAACCGGATCCCGGAAGGTTCTTAATACCTTGCACCAAAGGCACCATGACCTTTGAGAAGGCTCTGTGTGACCTGGGGTCAGGTATCAACCTCATGCAACTCTCTGTAATGGAGAAACTATGGATCTTTGAGGTACAAGCTGCCAGAATCTCACTAGAGATGGCAGACAAATCAATGAAACAGGCTTATGGACTTGTAGAGGATATCTTAGTGAAGGTTGAAGGCCTCTACATCCCTACTGACTTTATAATCTAAGACACTGGGAAGGATGAGGATGAATCCATCATCCTTGGAAGACCTTTCCTAGCCACAGCAAGGGCTGTGATTGATGTGGATAGAGGAGAGTTGGTCCTTCAATTGAATAAGGACTACCTTGTGTTTAAGGCTCAAGGATCTTCTTCTGTAAACAAGGAGAAGAAGCATGAAAGACTTCATTCAATTCTCTCCATACAGAGTCAAGCAGAGCCCCCACACTCAAACTCTAAGTTTGGTGTTGGGTGGCTGACGTTAGGATTTTTGCTAGTAAAGAATTTTATAAAGTCGCGTTGTAAGTATAGATTCTGAACCAACAGAAATCCCTTCGTACAAACGTTTTGGTTGTCACAAGTAACAAACCCCTTTAAAATTGATAACCGGGTATTTAAACCTCGGGTCATCTTCTCAAGGAATTGCAGGGAGGTATGTTCTTATTATTGGCTATGAAAAAGGTAAAATTGGGGGTTTTGGAAATAAGGAGGAAGTATGACAAGTAATTCAAATGGCAATTAAAATAAATAAATACTGTAAAGCAAACTGTTCCGAGGGTTACCTGAAACTGTAGGTCGATCTCGGATGAGATCTTCTGTGTTGGTCGGAGCCGACGTGTCCGGTAGGTGTACGGCGGCCGGAGCTGGTGTGTCCGACTTGTTGGACTTGGTGGTGGTGCTGATCCTTCGTCCCCCGGAGGGTGGGGGGTACCTGCAAGGGACTCCGATGCTTAAGTTAGCAAGGGTATTGAGCAGGTATTGAGTAGAATCAGAGTATGAGTTATACCTGGGTGCTCCAGTGTATTTATAATGGTGAGATGTGGCCTCCTGTGGATAAGATAAGTTAGTTATCTTATCTTATCTTTATCTTATCTTTAAGTGAAGTCATCTTATCTTCAAGGGAACCGCCTTTATCTTTCTGGGCTTTAGCTGCCTTTAGATTGGCTGTGTTCCTTCGCTTTGGGCCTGCTTTGGGCTCCTTTGGCGAGTTGGCCGAGCTCTTTGAGAAGAGGTCGGGCATTTGGCCAAGCTCTTTGAGAAGAGGTTGGATAGTCTGACCTGAAGAGGTCGGTCGGCTTGTCGCTAAATATCCCGGGTCGGACAGCTTGACACAGGGTATGAACAGTGCCCCTACTTGAGTCCGATCTTTCCATGAGATCATGCTTTTCAGAGCTTCGATCTCTTTGGAAGTCGTGCTCGAGCATCTGTCTGGCTTGTTTCTTCATTGCTTTGCAATCTTTGTAGATTTTCTAGAGGTTTGATACTTCACAGTCCAACCTCTTTTAAGTGGTAGCGTGGGTTTTCTACCCTTGCCTTCTGGATCACGCCTTGCTTTAAGTTTGTGTTGACAACCCTCTGCTTTGGCGAAGTTGTCCTTGCGGCTTAATATCCGGACTTTTAGTGATTTGTCCAATGACTTTTTTAGTGTTCTTTAAGTAGAACCTTTTTTAGTCTCGGATGACGTTCGTAGCTCTGTTTGAGATTGTGCCTTCTTTGAGTGGAGTTGTATCCCTTTTGGCTGAGCACATTTGAGCGTTAGGTTGTTTTCGAACCTTTATGGCTTGTTCTTTTTTTGAGATCATACTTGCACCTCTTCTTTAGCTGACGTCGACCTGTATGGCCTTGCCCCTGCTTGAGTTCGGACTTTTCCGTGAGACCGTGCTTTCAGAGTTTCGATCTCTTTGGGGAAGTCATGCTCAAGCATCCTGACTTTGGTCGATCTTTGAGTAGTTCCGCCTTGTGCGAGTCTAGTATTGCCCCTTTTACTTTGTTGAGGGGACTTTTCAGCCTTCTTCTGACTTGTTTGTCTTCGCTGTTCGGGCTTTTTAGTCATAATCCAACAACTTTTTAGGTAGTGTTCCGATGGGGAACCTCTTTATAGTTTGTTTTGGATGACTTTTTAGCTCCGTCTTTGATTTGTGCTTTTGCCTTTTAAGAAGTGTCTTTTTCCAAGACTTTGTATTTTTTTTTTTTAGCAAAGCATTTCTGGCCTTCCTCTGGCCGTTGCGAGATGTCTTTGTCCTTTTTTGTGGATCTTTGTAGAGTGTCGGTACTTTATTGTCCGACCTCTTTTGATCACTTCTGGTTTCGTCCACTTTCTGTTTGGTCGAGGTGGTCCTTGGGGCTAACTTTGTCCGACGACTTTTTAGTATTCTCGTAGAATACTTTTTAGTCAGTCTGAACAATTTTGGTAGCCTTGTCGTGGAGCCGTGACTTTTTGGGCGGAGCTATGTCCGTTTTAGTGCACGTTTTTTGTTAGTCCGACTTTTTTTTGTCGGTCCAAGCTGTAGCTTTTGTTGGTCCGACTTCTTTTTGTCGGTCCAAGCTGTAGCTTTCGTTTGTCCGACTTCTTCTTGTCGGTCCAAGCAGCAGCTTTCGTTGGTCCGACTTCTTCTTGTCGGTCCAAGCGGTAGCTTTTGTTGGTCCGACTTCTTCTCGTCGATCCAATCTATCACTTTAATTGGCTCGGACTGACTTCTTCATGTCGGGCCCTTCTAAGTTATTTTTGTAATCCTCTTTCTTGGACCTTTGTCAGGTTTCTTTCAGGGATTACTTATAACTTGGGTTGACTTGGTTCGACTTCTTAACGTTCGACCAATCCTTAAGTTATTATTTTAGCGATCCGTAAGACCTCGTCAGGTTCTTTTCTTGGATCTTTGTCAGATCTCTTTCAGGGATTACTTTGATAACTTTTTAGTGGTAGGAGTCCGACTTGGTTATGTCGGTCTCCTTTAAGTTATTTTTTGTAGTCCTCTTTCTTGGATCTTTGTCAGATCTCTTTCAGGGACTACTTGTATAACTTTTTGTTTTGGCCTGACTTTGTTATGTCAGGCCCTTCTAAGTTAAAGTAATCCTCTTTAATAGGGTTGGCCAGACCTCTTTCCAGGGTTTACTTATAACTTGGGTTGACTTGGTTTGACTTCTTAACGTTCGACCAGTCCTTAAGTTATTATTTTAGCGATCCGTAAGACCTCGTCAGGTTCTTTTTCAGATCACTTTCGATAACTTCTTACATTATTCTGTGTTCATCTTTGCCGATTTGTAGAAAGTGGTTGTCATCTCTAGATCATCCTTTGGGAGAATCGCGTTTTCACCTTTATCGGACGGTTGTCTTTATCGTGATCGTGCAGTGAAATTGTTTTTCACTTTCTGCCGATCTGTCACTTTATAATCGGACGATGAATACTTCAGATTAATGCGTCTTGGA
>NC_029773.3:9664695-9680135 GCF_000817695.3 Arachis duranensis | reverse complement strand
GGGCGGTGAATTTGGTTTTCACCCCGCCAACCTTGTCATGATCTGGCAGTGAAATTTGCGTTTCAGATTAATGCGTCTTGGTATAGCAGTGAATTTTGTTTTCACGTTGTCGAAATCAAATGATGAATTCGGTTTTCATCGTGGTCAGGCGGTGAAGTTGGTTTTCACCTTGCCGACTTATCGCTTTGTAATCGGACGATGAGTTTGGTTTTCATCTTGCCGACTTTGTCGTGATCGGGCGGTGATTTTGGTGTTTCACCTTGCCGACCTGCCGTAGTCGGGCGTCTTGGTAGAAAACTTTTTAGGGAATCTGCAATCTTTTAAACAATAATATAAAGATAAGAGTGTGTACATGTTAGTACTTACCTTTCTAGGTCAAGCAATCTTTTTGGATCTCGACCTGGCGCCCTTTTTAGATTGCAGGCATGCCATGACCTTGGTAGCTCTTGCCCTTCGAGTTCGGACAGTCTGTAGCAACCTTTCCCCAGTTCTTCTAAACAACTTGGTATGGTCCTTTCCAGTTGGCTGCTAGCTAAACAATTTGGTATGGTCCTTTCCAGTTGGCTGCTAGCTTTCCTTCTCCAGGTCGAGTTGTTCCAATATCATTTCGGATTAGGATGAGGTTGTTGTTGGCAAAGCTTCGCTATACTACCTTCTGATCGTATCTTGAGGCCATTCGACTCTTTAACGCCTCTTCCTTGATCGGAGCTCTCTCTCGGACTCTTGGAAGTAGGTCGAGTTCTTTCCTTTGGATTTGGGAGTTGACCTCTTCATTGTAGAAGATCATTTTGGGGGATCCTTCTTTGATCTCTACTGGGATCATTGCCTCCATTCCATAAATCAATCGTAAGGGTGATTCCCCCGTGGTGAAGTGTGGAGTTGTCCGATATGCCCATAGGACTTGTGGGA
Source organism: Arachis duranensis (assembly GCF_000817695.3). NCBI lineage: Eukaryota > Viridiplantae > Streptophyta > Magnoliopsida > Fabales > Fabaceae > Arachis > Arachis duranensis. Next base: position 9,679,226 of record NC_029773.3, on the reverse strand, counting down.
GCTCTTCAGCCCAAGCTCACTTTGCGTCCTGTAGTCTCTGTTTTAACCTAGCTAGTATGACTTTGTTGGCAGCTTCTGCTTGTCCATTGGCTTGTGGGTGTTTTACGGATGTGAATTGGTGCTTGTAATAATGTTTCTGTACAAGAATTTTCTGACTTCTTTGAGCAGTGGCATTAGTTAGGGGCTCTGCCTCAATCCATTTTATGAACACCCCTACAATGAGGAACTTGACTTGTCCCAATCCTTGGGGAAATAGTCCAAGGAGGTCGAGTCCCCTCTTTGCGAATGGCCAAGGTGATGTTACACTGATGAGCTCCTCTGGTGGGGCAATGTGGAAGTTTGGCATGCTTTTTGATGTAAAGCTTTGACTTTGTATTTGGGTTTTTGCTCCGTTGTTGCCTCCAAAGGGTGCCCCTGGACCTTCGTGTGAGTCCTGGGGTTTCCCTTTTACTGTTGTATCTGACACCTGATATTTTGTTGTTATTGTTCGAGTTGTTGCCCGAGTTGTTTGGTAATAACCCCATAGTTGACCTATGTCTTTGAGATGTATACTAAGATCCCGGACGGCATGTCTAATTGGCTGGATTCCATAGTTTTTTAATGCGTGTTACTGTGGCTGACCCTGAGTACATCCCTGAGATTAACTTGTTGTGGTCTTGTGATGTAGCCTGGATGAGGCTTCTGTTATTGCCCCCTGGTTTGGTGTTGGCTAGTTTTGAAAATGCATCAGCTCGGGCATTCTGCTCCCGAGGTATGTGTCAGACTTCATATTCTCTGAAATGTCCGAGTTGTTTTCTATTTTTGTCCAGGGTCCCCTGAATTGTCCGAGCTGTTCTCTGGTTTTGTCCAGGGTCCCCCGAATTACCCAAGGTATTTTTTGTGGTGGGATCCTCAGGTTGGTTGCTCCCTTCTATTTGTGAGGTGACTACTTGTGAGTCATTGGACATGGTAAGCTCCTACCTTCTTAGCTAGCCTTAAACCAGCCAGTAGTGCCTCGTATTCAGCTTGGTCATTTGGCTTGATTTGGCTTCCCTGATTGCTTTTCTATAATTACACCTGCACCACTCACGGTTTTGTTTGAAGAGTCATCCATGTAGAGTTTCCATTTTGTAGGAGTTCCTGGGGTGTCAGTGTACTCTGTAATGAAGTCGGCCAAGTACTATGATTTGATGGCTGTCTGAGCTTTATGTCGAAGATTAATTTTGACTGCCCACATTAGAATTCTTCCTGCTAAGTCTGTTTTCTTGTAGGATGCCTTCGATGGGATGGTTGGTCCGAACTCTGATAGTGTGAGCTTGAAAGTATGGGTGGAGTCATCGAGAGGTGAGTATGGGGGCGTAGGCGAACTTTTCTATCTTTTGATAGTATAGTTCGGCCCCTTGTAGAGCCTTGATGATGAAGTAAATGGGTTGTTGCCCACTTTTGTCTTCTTTAACTAGTGATGAGGCTATTGCCCGACTTCCCACTACGAGGTATAATATGAGCTTTTCACTTTCCCTTGGTTGGGGAAGAATGGGTGGTTGCCCCAAGAACTTTTGAAATCTCGGAAGGCTTGTTTGCACCCCGTTGTCCTATTCAAACCTTTCTCCCTTTCTTAATATACCTCTTTGAGGTGTCCTTTGCGAGATGATTTAGAGATCCCTCCTCCTGCGAATCTTCCATGAACATGTCTCTCAGGGGTGTGAGGTGGACGTTCAACTCGTTCGACCTCTTTGGTGTGAGACGTTCGACTTGTCCGACCTCTTTGGTGTAAGGTTGACCTTCAACATGTCCGACCTCTTTGGTGTGAGGTGGACCTTCAATGCGTCCAACCTCTTTGGTGTGAGGTGGACCTCTAACTCGTCCGACCTCTTTGGTGTGAGGTGGACCTCTAACTCGTCCAACCTCTTTGGTGTGAGGTGGACCTTCAACTTGTCTGACCTCTTTGGTGTGAGGTGGACCTTCAACGCGTCCGACCTCTTTGGTGTGAGGTGGACCTTCAACGCGTCCAACCTCTTTTGTTTTTGATTGGGCGAGTTGATGGGATCTTCTCAGTGTTGCATATTTCTCGGTAGATATCCACAACAGACACCCGAAGGGGGTGTAATTGTGGTATTTTCTAGGCTTCTCTCCATGTTGATCTTCTTTTTTCTCGGACTCTTTATCCTTATCACGAGAGGAGTAGGAATGTTCGGTTTTGAGATCTCTCCTAGTCGAGAATTTTCCTCCATGTTGATGTACTTCTCTGCCCGTTCCTGTACCTCGTTCCGAGATGTTTGGGTGCTTCTTGGATATTGAGTGGCTAAAAGGTCCTTCTCGTAGACCATTGATGAGACCCCTGATAGCTGCTTCTGTTGGCAGACTTTGTATGTCCAGACATGTTTTGTTGAATCTTTCCATGTAGTTGCGAAGGCTCTCTCGATCTCCTTGCTTGATCCCTAATAGGCTTGATGCGTGTTTGGCTTTGTCCTTCTGGATGGAGAATAACGGATTGCATCTGAGGCCTCTGTGAGATACATCCTGCTTCTGAAATTGCTAAGATGATAGCTTGGATCTGATGTGCCGTCGTACGAAGTCATGTTGGGAGCTTTGAAGTCCTTTGGGACCTTTAGCTTTCATGATCTCTTTGGTGAATGGGTCTTGATCTTTGTGGGGGCTATCTTCGTGACTGGATCGAGCCGTCTCGGTTTTGAGATCAGCTTCGAGTTTTAAAAGCTTATCTTTTAACTCTCGGCGTCGCCTAGTTTCCCTTCGGAGGTCCTTCTTGGCTTCCTGTTGATACTCGTCTTCTTTTTCGAGTTGTTAGAGGCGGTTTTGTTGAGCTTGTAGTGCTTCCATGATTTCTGTGTTTGTAGGTTACTTATCTCCCCCGTTTTGGGGTGTGCTTTTGGGGGTGGCGTCCGCATTTTTATACGGCGTTCTATCCTCTAGATCTGAATCGTGGTCGTTGTCATGGTCGTCCGCCATGGTGTTGGGATGACTTCCAGGTTCCCCGGCAATGACGCCAATGTTCCGAGGGTTACCTGAAACTGTAGGTCGATCTCGGATGAGATCTTTTTTGTTGGTCGGAGCCGACGTGTCCGGCAGGTGTACGGCAGCCGGAGCTGGTGTGTCCGACTTGTTGGACTTGGTGGTGGTGCTGATCCTTCGTCCCCGGAGGGTGGGGGGTACCTGCAAGGGACTCCGATGCTTAAGTTAGCAAGGGTATTAAGCAGGTATTGAGTAGAATCAGAGTATGAGTTATACCTGGGTGCTCCAGTGTATTTATAATGGTGAGATGTGGCCTCCTGTGGATAAGATAAGTTAGTTATCTTATCTTATATTTATCTTATCTTTAAGTGAGGTCATCTTATCTTCAAGGGAACCACCTTTATCTTTCTGGGCTTTAGCTGCCTTTAGATTGGGCTGTGTTCCTTCGCTTTGGGCCTGCTTTGGGCTCCTTTGGCGAGTTGGCCGAGCTCTTTGAGAAATCTTTGAGAAGAGGTTGGATAGTCTGACGTGAAGAGGTCGGTCGGCTTGTCGCTAAATATCCCGAGTCGGACAGCTTGACACAGGGTATGAACACAAACCCTTTGGCAAGGTATGAGAAATTAGAAGTCCAGACTTAGTTATTCTTATCAATAATAATGAAAGTTGAATCTTAATTCCACTTAGTTAACCTTTGCTAAAGCAAAGGAAAGTCAAGGGACTAATTAGTTTGACCTTCGAATCCTATTTATTTCCTAAGAAAAGGTTGGGATTATTGAAGTTTAATTTAATTAGCAAAGATAACAGTTATCAATTATGTTGAGCTAAGATAACTCCTGAGTTACTGATTTCTTAACCAAGACCAAAAGGAAAGGAAATAAATCTACTGGAATAAAAGTGTCTTCAGATTGGGAATAATCAATAACATAAATAAAAGAAAGCAATATTAACTGAAATACCTCAAATGACATTAATTCGAAAGAGTAATCTGTAACATAGAAGAATTCATAAACTAAATTAGGAAAGCAAGTAATGAAAAAGGAATGTTGAACCTGATAAAGAGATAATCCTCAAACCAAATAAAATCCTAAATCTAATTCCTAATCCTAAAGAGAGAGGAGAGAACCTCTCTCCAACTAAATCTAAATCATGGAAAGTGACTAAAAATTCGAGACTCTTTGAATGGATGTATTCCCACATTTCATAACCTCTAGTCTATGCCTTCTGGACTTGGATTTGGGCCAAAAAAGGTTTCAGAATCCGCTATGAGCGTTTTCTGCAATTTCTGGTGTGTGGCCTCTATCACGCGTCCGTTTGGGTCACGCGGTCGCGTCGATTGGAGTTTTCCTTGTCGCACGGTCGCGTTAGTCATGCGGCCGCATCATATGTGATTGGCTCAAGATGCGCGGTCGTGTCAGTCATGCGGCCACGTCGCTGCTTCTTTGCTCTTGGCACGCGGTCGCGTCGTCCATGCGGCCGCGTCGCTGCCAGTTTCTCCGAAACTCTGTTTTGTGCTTTGCTTCTATTTTTGTATGTTTCCTTTCCATCCTTTAAGTCATTCCTACCTTAGAAGATCTGAAACTACTCAACACACTAATCACGGCATCGAATGGAAATAAAGGTAATTAAAATAATTAATTTTAAAGCATAGGAAACATGTTTTTCACATACATCACATAATAAGGAAGGGAAAGTAAAACCATGCAATTAATGTGAATAAGTGGGTGAAGGATTGAATAAATCACTCAAACTAAGTACAAAATATATCACAAAATATGGGTTTATCAGCGGTCACAATCATGCTCTGAGTATGTGTGAAGCTCTGAAAGAGCTTATTGTCAAGCTATTGACATTAAAGAAGTGCTTATTGGGAGGCAACCCAATTTTATTTATCTATGTTAATTATTTTTCCATTTCAATTTCTATTATTAGTTTTCTTTAGGTTGATGATCATGTGAAGTCACAAAAATAGCTGCAAAAATTAAAGCGGAACAAAAAACAGCATCAAAAATAGCACACTCTGGAGGACAGGCTTATTGGCGTTTGAACGCCAGTAAAGATAGCAAAATGGGCGTTTAACGCCCAATCTGGCAGCATTATGAGTGTTAAACGCTAGAATTGGCAGACAAACTGGCGTTTAACGCCAGAAAAGGGTCTCTGGTGTCTGGCTGGCGTTTAACGCCAGAATGGGCAGCAGAGATGGCGTTAAACGCCAGAAATGGCACACAGAAGGCGTTTAAACGCCAGAAATGTGCAGGGATGAGAAATTCTTGACACCTCAGGATCAGTGGATCCCACAGAATCCCCACCTATCCCAACTCACCCTCTCTCCTCTTCACACATTTCCATAACACTCTTCTCCAAACACTATTCACCTATCAAATCCTACCCTCTTCCCCATAATCTTTTCACCACTCCCATCCATCCACTATTCCCCAAAAAACGCATCATAAACCTCACCTACCTCACCATTCAAATTCAAAACATTTCCCTCCCAACCCCACCCACTCTCACACGGATTTCCTCTCTCCCTTACCCTATAAATACCCCCTCTTTACCACCTTCAATTTCACACATCACAAACACTTCATAACTAGTACACAAAATTGTAATCTCTAACAATGGCGCTCAACTTGGTATGCGCATTTATAATCTCATCACTTTCTTCACAACCTCGCATCACTAACCAGCAAGTGTACTGGGTTGTCCAAGTAATAAACCTTACGTGAGTAAGGGTCGATCCCACGGAGATTGTTGGTATGGAGCAAGCTATGGTCATCTTGTAAATCTCAGTCAGGCGGATTCTAATGGTTATAATGGTTTTCGAAAATAAAGATAAATAAAGCATAAAATAAATATAAAGATACTTATGTAATTGATTGGTGGAAATTTCAGATAAGCGTATGAAGTTACTGTATGGCTCTTTGAACGTCTGTTTTCCGGCTGTCTCTATCCAATTGTGCATATTCCTTTCCATGGCAAGCTGTATGTTTGGGGATCACCGTTGTCAATGGCTACCGTCTGTCCTCTCAGTGAAAATGGTCCAGGTGCTCTGTCACAGCACGACTAATCATCTGTCGGTTCTCGATCATGCTGTAATAGGATTCATTGATCCTTTTGCGTCTGTCACAACGCCCAACACTCGCGAGTTTGAAGCTCGTCACAGTCATTCAATCCCTAAATCCTACTCGAAATACCACAGACAAGGTTTAGACTTTCCAAATTCCCAAGAATGCTGCCAATGGATTCTAGCTTATACCACGATTCTGGTTAAGGAACCCAAGAGATACTCATTCTAGCTTGTTTGCTTGTAGAACAGAAGTGGTTGTCAGGCACGCGTTTATAGGTGAGAATGATGATGAGTGTCACATAATCATCATATTCATCAGGTTCTTAGGCATGAATGGATATCTTGGAACAGAAATAAACGAGAGTTGAATAGAAAAACAGTAGTACTTTGCATTAATTCTCGAGGTACAGCAGAGCTCCACACCCTAATCTATGGTGTGTAGAAACTCCACCGTTGAAAATACATAAGTGATGGTGGTTCAGGCATGGCCAAATGGCCAGCCCCCAAAATGTGATCAAGAGATCAAAAGATGATCCAAAGATGTAAATACAATAGTAAAAAGTTCTATTTATACAAAACTAGTTACTAGGGTTTGTAGAAATAAGTCTAAGTGCAGAAATCCACTTTCGGGGTCCACTTTGATGTGTGCTTGGGCTGAGCTTGAGTTTTACACGTGTAGAGGCTTCTCTTGGAGTTAAACGCCAAGTTGTAACGTGTTTTTGGCGTTTAACTCTGGTTTGTGATGTGTTTCTGGCGTTTTACTCTAGAATGCAGCATGGAACTGGCGTTGAATGCCAGTTTGCATCATCTAAACTTGAATGAAGTATGAACTATTATATATTTCTGGAAAGCCATGGATGTCTACTTTCCAACGCAATTGGGAGCACACCATTTGGAGTTCATTAGCTCCAGAAAATCTATTTCGAGTGCAGGGAGGTCAAAATCCAACAACATCAGCAGTCCTTTTTCAGCCTGAATCAGATTTTTGCTCAGATCCCTCAATTTCAGCCAGAAAATACCTGAAATCACAGAAAAACACACAAACTCATAGTAAAGTCTAGAAATGTGAATTTTGCATAAAAACTAAAAAAATATCCCTAAAAGTAGCTAGATCCTACTAAAAACTACCTAAAAACAATGCCAAAAAGCGTATAAATTATCCGCTCATCACAACACCAAACTTAAATTGTTGCTTGTCCCCAAGCAACTGAAAATCAAATAGGATAAAAAGAAGATAATATACTATAAATCCCAAAATATCAATGAATATTAGTTCTAATTAGATGAGCGAGACATGTAGCTTTTTGCTTCTGAATAGTTTTGGCATCTCACTTTATCCTTTGAAGTTTAGAATGATTGGCATCCATAGGAACTCAGAGTTCAGATAGTGTTATTGATTCCCCTAGTTAAGTATGTTGATTCTTGAACACAGCTACTTTTATGAGTCTTGGTCGTGGTCCTAAGCACTTTGTTTTCCAGTATTACCACCGGATACATAAATGCCACAGACACATGACCGAGTGAACCTTTTCAGATTGTGACTCAGCTTTGCTAAAGTCCCCAGTTAGAGGTGTCCAGAGCTCTTAAGCACACTCTTTTTCCTTTGGATCACGACTTTAACCACTCAGCCTCAAGCTTTTCACTTGGACCTTCATGACACAAGCACATGGTTAGGGACAGCTTGATTTAGCCACTTAGGCTTGGATTTTATTTCCTTGGGCCTTCCTATCCATTGATGCTCAAAGCCTTGGATCCTTTTTACCCTTGCTTTTTGGTTTTAAGGGCTATTGGCTTTTTCTGCTTGCTTTTTCTCTTTCTTTTATTATATTTTTTTTCGCAAGTTTCTTCTTTTTCACTGCTTTTTCTTGCTTCAAGAATCAATTTCATGATTTTTCAGATTATCAATAACATTTCTCTTTGTTCATCATTCTTTCAAGAGCCAACAATTTTAACATTCATAAACAACAAGATCAAAAATATGCACTGTTCAAGCATTCATTCAGAAAACAAAAAGTATTGTCACCACATCAATATAATTAAACTAATTTCAAGGATGAATTTGAAACTCATGTACTTCTTGTTCTTTTGTATTTAAGCACATTTTTTATTTAAGAGAGGGGAAGGATTCATGGAATTATTCATAACTTTAAGACATAGACACTAGACTCTAATGATCATGTAATGAAGACACAAACATAGACAAACATGAAGCTCAAAAATCGAAAACAAAAAATAAATAGACAAGGAGATTAAGGAATGAGTCCACCTTAGTGTGGGTGGCGTCGTCTTCTTGAAGAACCAATGGTGCTCTTGAGCTCCTCTATGTCTCTTCCTTGCCTCTGTTGCTTCATCCCTAGTGATTTTGGTGCTCCTATCCTTAGTTACTCCCAATAGTTGTGTGGAGGAAAATGTATCCCTTGAGGTATCTCAGAGATTTCTTGATGAGGGAATTCCTCATGCTCTTGTTGAGGTCCATGAATGGACTCTCTTGTTTGCTCCATCCTTTTCTTGGTGATGGGCTTGTCTTCTTCAATGAGGATGTCTCCTTCTATGTCAATCCCAGCTGAATTGTATAGGGATCACCTTTTTCTTGGCCACAACTTCATAGAAGTGGTCTTGATGGGCTTTTGAGATGAATCTCTCCATCTCCCATAACTCAGAGGTGGAAGCAATTGCCTTTCCTTTCCTCTTTCTTGAGGTTTCTCTGGCCTTAGGTGCCATCAATGGTTATGGAAAAACAAAAAAGTTATGCTTTTACCACACCAAACTTATAATGTTGCTCATCCTCGAGCAAAAGAAGAAAGAATAAAAGAAGAAGAAGAAGATATGGAGGAGAGGGAGAGAGGTTTGTGTTGTGTTAAAATGAAGAAGGATGAAGGGGTTTATATAGTGGAGGGAGAGGGGTTGGGTTCGGTCATTTAGGGTGGGTTTGGGTGGGAAAGAGATTTTGAATTTGAAGGTAGGTGGGGTTTATGGGGAAGAGAGGATGGATGTGAGTGGTGAAGAGGTGATGGGGAAGAGTGATTGAGGTGATTGGTGAATGATGTTTGGGGAAGAGTGTTATGAAAAGGTGTGAGAGAGAGGGATGAAGTAGGTGGGAATCCTGTGGGGTCTACAGATCCTGAGGTGTCAAGGATTTCTCATCCCAGCACCCTTTAGGCGTGTAAAATGCCCTCTATATGCAATCCTGGCGTTTAACACTAGACTACAGCTTGTTTCTGGCGTTAAATGCCCAAATGTAGCCTGTTTCTGGCATTTAACGCCAGCCTGATGCTTGTTTCTGGCGTTAAACGCCAGCTTGGTGCTTGTTTCTGGCGTTAAACGCCAGACAGATGCTTGTTTCTGGCGTTTAAATGCCTGACAGCTCTTCCTCCAGGGTGTGCTTTTTCTTCTGCTATTTTTTATTCTGTTTTTAATTTTTGCAATTGTTTTGTGACTCCACATGATCATAAACCTAATAAAACATAAAAGAACAATAGAAATATTAGATAAATAAAAATTGGGTTGCCTCCCAATAAGCGCTTCTTTAATGTCAATAGCTTGACGGTGAGCTCTCATGGAACTTCACAGATGTTCAGAGCATGATGAGGGCCTCCCAACACCAAACTTAGAGTTTGAATGTAGGGGCTTTGTTTGACTCTGTATTGAGAGAAGCTTATCGTGTCTCTTTTCCATGTTCACAGAAGGATAACCTTGAGCTTTAAACACAAGGTAGTCCCCATTTAAGTGAAGGACTAGTTCTCCTCTGTCAACATCAATCACAGCTCTTGCTGTGGCTAGGAAGGGTCTTCCAAGGATGATGCATTCATCCTCATCCTTCCCAGTGTCTAGGATTATAAAATCAGCAGGGATGTAAAGGCCTTTAACCTTCACTAACACGTCCTCTACCTGTCCATAAGCCTTTTTCATGGATTTGTCTGCCATCTCTAATGAGAATTTAGCAGCATGTACCTCAAAGATTCCCAGTTTCTCCATTACAAAGAGTGGCATAAGATTTATACCTGACCCCAGGTTACACAGAGCCTTCTCAAAGGTCATGGTGCCTATGGTACAGGGTATTAAGAATTTACTAGGATCTTGTTTCTTTTGAGGTAAAGTTTGCTGAACCCATGTATTTAGTTCACTAATGAGCAAGGGAGGTTCATCTTTCCAAGTCTCATTACCAAACAACTTGGCATTCAGCTTCATGATGGCTCCTAGATATTGAGCAACTTGCTCTTCAGTTACATCTTCATCCTCTTCAGAGGAAGAATAGTTCTCAGAGCTCATGAATGGCAGAAGGAAGTTTAATGGAATCTCTATCGTCTCAATATGAGCCTCAGATTCCTTTAGGTCCTCAATAGGGAACTCCTTTCTGTCTGGAAGACGTCCCATGAGGTTTTCCTCATTGGGATTCACATCCTCCCCTTCCACCTTGGATTCGGCCATGTTGATTATATCAATGGCCTTGCACTCTCTTTTTGGATTCTCTTCTGTATTGCTTGGGAGAGTACTAAGAGGAGTTTCATTGATTTTCTTACTCAGCTGACCCGCTTGTGCCTTCAAATTTCTAATGGAGGACCTTGTTTTATTCATGAAACATAGAGTGGCCTTAGATAGATCAAAGACTATGTTTGCTAAGCTAGAGGGGATCTGCTCAGAATTCTCTGTCTATTGCTGAGATGATGACGAAAAAGGTTTACTATTGCTAAACATGTTTCTTCCACCATTGTTATTATTGAAGCCTTGCTTCTGTGGATCCTTCCATGAAAAATTTGGATGATTTCTCCATGAAGGGTTATAGGTGTTGCCAAAGGCTTCACCCATGTAATTTACCTCTGCCATTGCAGGGTTCTCAGGATCATAAGCTTCTTCTTCAGAAGATGCTTCTTTAGTACTGTTGGATGCATTTTGCAATCCATTCAGACTCTGAGATATCATATTGACTTGTTGGGTCAATATTTTGTTCTGAGCCAATATGGCATTCAGAGCATCAATTTCAAGAACTCCCTTCCTTTGAGGCATCCCATTACTCACAGTATTCCTTTCAAAAGTGTACATGAACTGGTTATTTGCAACCATGTCAATGAGTTCCTGAGCTTCTGCAGGCGTTTTCTTTAGGTGAATAGATCCACCTGCAGAATGGTCCAATGACATTTTAGACAATTTAGACAGACCATCATAGAATATATCCAGGATGGTCCATTCTGAAAACATGTCAAAAGGACACTTTTTGGTTAGTTGCTTATATCTCTCCCAAGCTTCATAGAGAGATTCACCTTCTTTCTGTCTGAAGGTTTGAACATCCACTCTAAGCTTACTCAGCTTTTGAGGAGGAAAGAACTTGGCTAAGAAAGCCGTGACCAGCTTATCCCAAGAGTTCAGGCTGTCTTTAGGTTGAGAGTCCAACCATACTCTAGCTCTGTCTCTTACAGCAAAAGGGAAAAGCATAAGCCTGTAGACCTCGAGATCAACCCCATTGGTCTTGACAGTATCACAGATTTGCAAGAATTCAGTTAGAAACTGAAAAGGATCTTCTGATGGAAGTCCATGAAACTTGCAATTCTATTGCATCAGAGAAACTAATTGAGGCTTTAGCTCAAAGTTGTTTGCTCCAATGGTAGGGATTGAGATGCTTCTTCCATGAAAGTTGGAATTTGGTGCAGTAAAGTCACCAAGCATCTTCCTTGCATTGTTGTTGGGTTCGGCTGCCATATCTTTTTCCTGTTCGAAAATTTCAGTTGGGTCCTCTTCAGAGTGTCGTGCTTTAGCTGCTCTTAGCTTCCTCTTCAAGGTCCTTTTAGGTTCAGGATCAGCTTCAACAAGAATGCCTTTTTCCTTCTTCCTGCTCATATGAGAGAGAAGAAAACAAAGAAAGTATGAAATCCTCTATGTCACAGTATAGAGATTCCTTTATGTGAGTAGAAGAAGAAAAGAATAGGAGAAGGAGAAGAGAAGAATTTGAACATAGAGAAGAAGAGAGGGTTCGAATTTTAAGATGAAGAGAAGTGTTAGTAAATAAATAAATAAATAAAAGGAGACGAGAGAGAGGAGTTTTCGAAAATTAATTTTAAGAAAAGGAAATTATTTTTGTTTTTATTTTAATTATTAGTTAGAATTCGAAAATTAAGAGAAGAAATAAAATTAAAATTAAAATTTAACACAATTAGTTAATTAAAAAGAATTTTGAAAAAGGGTGAGGAATTTTTGAAAATTAGAGAGAGAAAAGTAGTTAGGTGGTTTTGAGAAAGATAAGAAATAGTAAAACAAACAAAAAGTCAATTAGTTAGTTGAAAAAGATTTGAAAATCAATTTTGAAAAGATAAGAAGTTAGAAAAGATTTTGAAATTGAATTTTTGAAAAAGATATGATTTGAAAAAGATTTGATTTTTAAAATTAAAATTGATTACTTGACTAACAAGAAACTAAAAGATATGATTCTAGAATTTAAAGATTGAACCTTTCTTAACAAGAAAGTAACAAACTTCAAATTTTTGAATTAATCACATTAATTGTTAGTAAAGTCTTCAAAATTTTGAAATGAGATTGAGAAAAAGATTTTGAAATCACTTTTAAAAAAAAATTCGAAAAATATAAAAGAAAAATGAAAAAAAATTGATTTTTGAAAAAGATTTAAAAAGATAAGATTTTTAAAATTGAAATCTTGACTTGACTAACAAGAAACAACTAATTTTAAAAAAATTTTGACTAAGTCAACCTAAAGATTTCGAAATTTATGAGAGAAATAAGGAAAAGATGTATTTTTTATTTTTGAATTTTTAATGATGAGAGAGAAAAACACAAAAGTGACTCAATGCATGAAAGTTTTAGATCAAAACACATGATGCATGCAAGAACGCAATGAATGTCAAGATGAACACCAAGAACACTTTGAAGATCAAGATGAACATCAAGACTTATTTTTGAAAAAATATTTAAGAAAAGAAAAACATGTTAGAGATTTTTCATGTTTAGACACTATGAATGCAAGAATGCATATGAAAAACAACAAAAGACACAAAACAAGAAAATATGAAGATCAAACAAGAAGACTCACCAAGAACAACTTGAAGATCATGAAGAACACCATGCATGAATTTTTCAAAAATTTTGAGAAAAAAATAAAAATATGCAATTGACACCAAACTTAAAAATTGACTCTAGACTCAAACAAGGAACACAAAATATTTTTTATTTTTATGATTTTCTAAAAATTTTGAAAGATTTTTGAAAACTTTTTGAAAAGAAAATTACCTAATCTGAGCAACAAGATGAACCGTCAGTTGTCCAAACTCAAACAATCCCCGGCAACGGCGTCAAAAACTTGGTACACGAAATTGTGATCTCTAACAATGGCGCTCAACTTGGTATGCGCGTTTATAATCTCAGCACTTTCTTCACAACCTCGCATCACTAACTGATAAACCCCATTTGTAGGGTTTATCTTGTGCTTGATTTAGGGGATTTTATAACCTTTTACCCAATTTATCCATTGAAATAGCATGGTTTTATAACTTCTCCTTTAATTGTGCTTAAGAGTGAAAACATGCTTTTAGGACTTAAAATAGCTAAATCTAATTCTCCTTGATTCCATTAGATGCCTTGATATATTTGCTAAGTGATTTCAGATTTAGGAGGCAAGGATTGGACCAAGGGAATGAAGGAAAAGCATGTAGAAATGGAGAACTCATGAAGAAATAAAGGAATCGCAAAAGCTGTCAAGTCGACCTCTTCGCACTTAATCGACCATAACTTGAGCTACAGAGGTTCAAATGATGCGGTTCCAGTTGGGTTGGAAAGCTAACATCCGGGGCTTCGAAACGAGATCAGATTTGCTATGTTTGAACCGCGCATGGTGACGCGTACGTGCATAGTACGTGCACGTACCGTTGCTGCCACCTGGTTCACTTAAAGCAAAACGTGGCCAGCGAATTCTAAAGCCTTGTGGGCCCAATCCAACTCATTTCTGATGCTATTTAACCCAAGGAGTGAAGGGGGAATCAAGAGACTTCACAACATTTAGAAGTTGGTTACCAATTAGTTTTAGTTTAGCTTTTAGTTAGTTTCTAGAGAGAGAAGCTCTCTCTTCTCTCTAGAATTAGGATTAGGTTAGTTCTTAGATCTAGATCTATTTCTTCTTCTTCTCTCTTCCAATTTTCGCTCCTCTCCTCTATTGTAGTTGTAGAATTCTTCTTCTAATGTAATTCCTTTGTTTGTAGTTTGTGAATTCTCTTTTGTAGATCTACATTTCTCCTTCAATGCAACTGGTAAGTTCTTTGTTGTTTTATGATTGATTTGGTTTTCTATTGTGGACCTCTTGCCTTTGTAGTTAGATCTCTCTTTAATTCTTGTAAATTCATGTGTTTACTTGTATTGCACTCTACATGTTTGATTAAATGTCTCTTATAGCTATTAGTTAGATTTTGTTCCTCTTGGCCTAGGTAGAGTAATTAGTGACACTTGAGTTATCTAATTCCTTTGTTGATTGGTAATTGGAGAGATTGCTAATTGGTTTGGAGTGCACTAAAGCTAGTCT
>NC_029773.3:9653691-9664679 GCF_000817695.3 Arachis duranensis | reverse complement strand
CTGGTAGCAATGAACAATTCTCATCACAATTGAGAAGGATAACTAGGATAGGACTTCTAATTTTCATACCTTGCCAAGAGCCTTTTTATAGTTGTTAGTTTATTTTCATTGCCGTTTACTTTTCATGCTTCTTATCCAAAACCCAAAAACACATTTCTAACCAATAACAAGACACTTTATTGTAATTCCTAGGGAGAACGACCCGAGGTTTGAATACTTCGGTTTATAATTTTAGGGGTTTGTTTTAGTGACAAACAACTTTTTGTATGAGAAGATTATTGTTTGGTTTAGGAACTATACTTGCAACGAGAATTCATTTGTGAAATTCTAAACCATCAAAAATCCAATCATCATTAACCAGCAAGTGTACTGGGTCGTCCAAGTAATAAACCTTACGTGAGTAAGGGTCGATCCCACGGAGATTATTGGTATGGAGCAAGCTATGGTCATCTTGTAAATCTCAGTCAGGCGGATGCTAATGGTTATAATGGTTTTCGAAAATAAAGATAAATAAAGTATAAAATAAAGATAAAGATACTTATGTAATTCATTGGTGGGAATTTCAGATAAGCGTATGAAGGTGATGTATGGCTCTTTGAACGTCTGCTTTCTGGCTGTCTCCATCCAATCGTGCATATTCCTTTCCATGGCAAGCTGTATGTTTGGGGATCGCCGTTGTCAATGGCTACCGTCTGTCCTCTCAGTGAAAATGGTCCAGGTGCTCTGTCACAGCACGACTAATCATCTGTCGGTTCTCGATCATGCTGGAATAGGATTCATTGATCCTTTTGCGTCTGTCACTACGCCCAACACTCGCGAGTTTGAAGCTCGTCACAGTCATTCAATCCCTGAATCCTACTCGAAATACCACACACAAGGTTTAGACTTTTCGGATTCCCAAGAATGCTGCCAATGGATTCTAGCTTATACCACGATTCTGGTTAAGGAACCCAAGAGATACTCATTCTAGCTTGTTTGCTTGTAGAACAGAAGTGGTTGTCAGGCACGCGTTTATAGGTGAAAATGATGATGAGTGTCACATAATCATCACATTCATCAGGTTCTTAGGTGTGAATGGATATCTTGGAACAGAAATAAGTGAGAGTTGAATAGAAAAACAGTAGTACTTTGCATTAATTCTCGAGGTACAGCAGAGCTCCACACCTTAATCTATGGTGTGTAGAAACTCCACCGTTGAAAATACATAAGTGATGGTGGTTCAGGCATGGCCAAATGGCCAGCCCCCAAAATGTGATCAAGAGATCAAAAGATGATCCAAAGATGTAAATACAATAGTAAAAAGTTCTATTTATACTAAACTAGTTAATGGGTTTGCAGAAATAAGTCTAAGTGCAGAAATCCACTTTCGGGGTCCACTTTGATGTGTGCTTGGGCTGAGCTTGAGTTTTACACGTGTAGAGGCTTTTCTTGGAGTTAAACGCCAAGTTGTAACGTGTTTTTGGCGTTTAACTCTGGTTTGTGATGTGTTTCTGGCGTTTTACTCTAGAATGCAGCATGGAACTGGCGTTGAATGCCAGTTTGCATCATCTAAACTTGAATGAAGTATGAACTATTATATATTTCTGGAAATCCATGGATGTCTACTTTCCAACGCAATTGGGAGCGCACCATTTGGAGTTCAGTAGCTCCAGAAAATCCATTTCGAGTGCAGGGAGGTCAAAATCCAACAACATCAGCAGTCCTTTTTCAGCCTGAATCAGATTTTTGCTCAGATCCCTCAATTTCAGCCAGAAAATACCTGAAATCACAGAAAAACACACAAACTCATAGTAAAGTCTAGAAATGTGAATTTTGCATAAAAACTAAAAAAAATATCCCTAAAAGTAGCTAGATCATACTAAAAACTACCTAAAAACAATGCCAAAAAGCGTATAAATTATCCGCTCATCAATAACCCCCTTGGCCGAACCATTCATACCCTTCCATATCCTCTATTTCTTCTTCTTCTCCTCCCTTCTTTCTTCTTTTGCTCGAGGACGAGCAAACCTTATAAGTTTAGTGTGGGAAAAAGCTCTGCTTTTTATTTTTCCATAACCATTACTGGCACGTAAGGCCAGAGAAACCTCTAGAAAGAGGAAAGGGAAGGCAGTTGCTTCCACCTCTGAGTCATGAGAGATGGAGAGATTCATCTCAAAGGTCCATCAAGACCACTTCTATAAAGTTGTGACCGAGAAAAAGGTGATCCCAGAGGTCCCCTTCATGCTCAAAAAGAGTGAATATCCGGAGATCCGATGTGAGGTTCAGAGAAGAGGTTGGAAAACTCTCACCAACCCCATCCAACAAGTCAGAATCTTAATGGTTTAAGAGTTCTATGCTAATGCATGGATCACTAAGAACCATGATCAACGTGTGAACCCGAACCCAAAGAATTGGCTCACAATGGTTCGGGGGAAATACTTAGATTTCAGTTCGGAAACTGTGAGGTTAGCATTCAACTTGCCAATAATGAGAGGAGATCCTCATCCTTTCACTAGAAGAGTCAACTTTGATCAAAAGTTGGACCAAGTCCTCATGGACATCTATGTGGAAGGAGCCCAATAGAAGAGAGACTCCAAAGGCATGCCGGTTCAACTGAGAAGGCCTGACCTCAAACCTGTGGCTAGAGGATGGTTGGAGTTCATCCAAAGCTCTATCATTCCTACTAGCAACCGGTCCAAAGTAATTGTGGATCGGGCTATCATGATCCATAGTATCATGATTGGAGAGAAGGTAGAAGTTCATGAGATCATACCTCTAGAACTATACAAGGTGTCTGACAAGCCCTCCAATTTGGCAAGGTTAGCCTTCCCTCATCTCATCTATCACCTATGCAATTCAGCCGGAATTGTCATAAAGGAAGACATCCTCATTGAGGCAAACAAGCTCATAACTAAAAAGAGGATGGAGCAAACTAGAGAGGCCACTCATGGACCTCAACAAGAGCATGAGGAAGTCCCTCATCAAGAAATCCCTGAGATGCCTCAAGGGATGCATTTTCCTCCACACAACTATTGGGAACAACTCAACACCTCTTTAGGAGAATTGAGTTCTAACGTGGAGCAACTGAGACTGGAGCACCAAGAGCACTCCATTATCCTCCATGAAATCAGAGAAGATCAAAGAGCCATGAGGGAGGAGCAACAAAAGCAAGGAAGAGATATTGAGGAGCTAAAGCACTCCATAGGATCTTCAAGAGGAAGAACTAGCCGCCATAACTAAGGTGGACCCGTTCTTTAATCTCCTTGTTTATTTTCGTCTCTATTTTTGGTTTTTATGCTTTATGTTTTGACTATGTTTGTGTCTTCATTACATGATCATTAGTGTTTAGAGTCTATGTTATAAAGCTATGAATGTTCCATGAATCTTTCACCTTTCTTAAATGAAAAATGTTTCTATTTGCAAAAGAACAAGAAGTACATGAATTTTGAATTCTATCTTGAAAATAGTTTAATTATTTTGATGTGGTGGCAATACTTTTTGTTCTCTGAATGAATTCTTGAACAATGCATATTTTTTTATAGTGAAGTTTATGAATGTTAAAATTGTTGGCTCTTGAAAGAATAATGAAAAAGAGAAATGTTATTGATAATCTGAAAAATAAAAAAAAATAATTCTTGAAGCAAGAAAAAGCAGTGAAAAACACAAGGCTTGCGAAAAAAATAATAATAATAATAAAGAAAAAGCAAAAGCTAGCAGAAAAAGCCAATAACCCTTTAAACTAAAAGGCAAGGGTAAAAAGGATCCAAGGCTTTGAGCATTAATGGATAGGAGGGCCCAAAGGAATAAAATCCTGGCCTAAGCGGCTAAATCAAGCTGTCCCTAACCATGTGCTGGTGTCGTGAAGGTCCAAGTGAAAAGCTTGAGACTAAGTGGTTAAAGTCGTGATCCAAAGCAAAAGAGTGTGCTTAAGAATTTGGGCACCTCTAACTGGGGACTCTAGCAAAGCTGAGTCACAATCTGAAAAGGTTCACCCAGTTATGTGTCTGTGGCATTTATTTATCCAGTGGTAATACTGGAAAACAAAATGCTAAGGGTCACGGCCAAGACTCATAAAGTAGCTGTCTTCAAGAATCAACATACTAAACTAGGAGAATCAATAACACTATCTGAATTCTGAGTTCCTATGGATGCCAATCATTCTGAACTTCAAAGGATAAAGTGAGATGCCAAAACTGTTTAGAAGCAAAAAGCTACTAGTCCTGCTCATCTAATTGAAACTAAGCTTAATTGATGTTTTGAAATTTATTGTATATTCTCTTCTTTTTATCCTATTTTATTTTTAGTTGCTTGGGGATAAGCAACAATTTAATTTTGGTGTTGTGATGAGCGGATAATTTATATGCTTTTTAGCATTGTTTTTAGGTAGTTTTAGTATGTTTTAGTTACTTTTTATTATATTTTTATTAGTTTTTATGCAAAAATCATATTTCTGAACTTTACTATGAGTTTGTGTGTTTTTCTATAATTTCAGGTATTTTCTGGCTGAAATTGAGGGACCTGAGCAAAAATCTGATTCAGAGGCTGAGAAAGGACTGCAGATGCTGTTGGATTCTGACCTCCCTGCACTCAAATGCATTTTTCTGGAGCTACAGAAGTCCAATTGGTGTGTTCTCAATTGGACTGGAAAGATAACATCTTGGACTTTCCAGAAATATATAATAGTTTATACTTTGCTTGAGATTTGATGGCCCAAACTGGCGTTCAAACGCCAGCAAGAGACCCTTTCCTGGCGTAAAACGCCGGAACTGGCACCAGAACTGGAGTTAAACGCCCAAACTGGCATCCAAGCTGGTGTTTAACTCTAGAAAAGGCCTATGCATGTGTAAAGCTTAATGCTCAGCCCAAGCACACACCAAGTGGTCCCCGGAAGTGGATTTCTGCACTATCTACACTTAGTTACTTATTTTCTGTAATCTCTAGTAACTAGTTTAGTATAAATAGCACTCTTTATGATTGTATTTAATCTTTTTTTAATCTTTTGGACTTTTATGACATTTGGGAGCCTGGCCATTTGGCCATGCCTAGACCTTTTTTTCTTATGTATTTTCCAACGGTGGAGTTTCTACACCTCATAGATTAAGATGTGGAGCTCTGCTGTTCTTCATGAATTAATGCAAGTACAATTGTTTTTCTTTCAATTCACGCTTACTTCTTCTTCAAGATATACTCTCGTACTTAATTCAGTTAAGTCAGAATGAAGGGGTGACCTGTGACAATCACCCACTATCTTTGTTACTCGCTTAGCCAAGATCCGCGTGCCTGACAACCACAAGCGGTCTACATGATGTTCAACGTAGTCATTAGACGACAGCCAGAATATAGTCTCTTGGGTCTCTAATCCACGAAGCATTCGAATTCGTGAGATTAGAACCTTCGTGGTAGAGGCTAGAACCAATTGGCAGCATTCCTGAGATCCGGAAAGTCTAAACCTTGTATGTGGTATTCCGAGTAGGATCTGGAACGGGATGACTGTGACGAGCTTCAAACTCACGAATGTTGGGCGCAGTGACAGTTTGTGAAAGGATAGAGAAATCCTATTCCGACACAAGTGAGAACCGACAGATGATTAGCCGTGCGGTAGCTGTGCCTGGTATTTTTCATCTGAGACGAGAAATCCGACAGTTGATTAGCCGTACAGAAACCGTAGCCTGGACCATTTTCACTGAGAGGACGGATGGTAGCCATTAACAACGGTGATCTACCAACATACAGCTTGCCATGGAAGGGAGCACGCATGATTGGATGAAGACAATAGGAAAGCAGAGGTTCAGAAGCAACAAAGCATCTCCAAACGCTTATCTGAAACTCCCACCAATGAACTACATAAGTATCTTTATTTTAATTTACGTTTTATTTATCTTTTAATTATCAAAACTCATAACCAATTGAATCTGTCTGACTAAGATTTACAGGATGACCATAGCTTGCTTCAAGTCGGCAATCTCCATGGGATCGACCCTTACTCGCATAAGGTTTTATTACTTGGACGACCCAATGCACTTACTGGTTAGTTGTACCGGAGTTGTGAAAAGTGTGATCACAATTCCGTGCACCAAAAACCAAGGAAGACGTGGGTGTCAAAATTTGGGAGTTAAGGTTATTCATAGTCAAGGCAAGGTCATAGCTGAAAAAAGGAGGAAGTAAGATCGTGGGCCAAGATTCTCCATAGCAAGTCTCTCTCCATGGTCTATAAATAAGAGAAACTTAGAAGAGTTTCGGGACTTTTTTCAAAATTACTAGATCATCACATATAAGCCTCCACCAAAATTCCTAGTCCTAGCAATGCAACGGATGACCATGGAGTATATGTGCATGTAAGTGTTGGAAGTATACTTTTACTTGCTTTTCTTTTATTTTCTTTTTCCATTTTATTTCATTATTTGCTTTACGCATTTTATTTTAACTTTTGTTTTTCAAGTATTTTGCTTTCTTTCAATTTCAATTTTAAGGCTTCATCTGTTTTATTGCAATTCATTATTATTTACCACAATTCAAGCATCTCATATATTTTGACATGAAAACTAAGTAATTCCGGTGTCGAGGTCACTCTTTTTCAGAGTAGTTGTATCTGCTCCTCAATACTTGGGATCTTGATACAAGCTCGATTCGACACCCTGTCGAGGTTACCAAAAATCAAGTGAAATAGTTGCACATTGTAGTTACTTTAGTTTCAGTTATGTTGAGTTGTATTAGTTAATTATACTTTTAGAATAGTTAGTTATCATTGCCAATTGTTACTACCCATTGGTATAAATCGCACTCTTATCCATTAGCGACAGATTTGGCAATAAATTCATTGGGTAAAACAATTACTGTCGGATCTGGATTTCCGACAGTAAATTCACCGGTAATAATTGAAGGGAAAAAAACAAAAATTGGTGCGATCATTTTCGGAGGATTTACCGACGGATAAAATCTGCCGATAATCTGAATTAATAGAACGCTGCGTTTTGGTCATTCGCAAAGCGTTACCATCGGATTTATCCGCCTGTAAATCCGATTGTAATCTAGCCCTAAATTTGAATTGCGAACCTTCTCCCCCTTATTTCTGAACTACTCTTTCTCTCTCTAACTTTCTCCTTTCTCATTCTCCCTCTTCCACCAGCATCGGCCACCACCAACATCGTTTAAAGACTGCATAGACTCTTTGCGTCGCGTTGGTCGCTCTATCACCGCCGTTTTTGTCACTGCCGCCACTGCTGCCATCGTTGTCACCGTTGCTCCCCGTATTGCTGGGGTTACCTCCTCCCTCCCTCTAGGTGTGTTATCCTCCTCCTTGTTCCTACTATTTTTTAATTTATTTAAAAAAAACTAATGCATCCCTGATGGTTGGTCACTGCCGTCGCCACTTCGGCGTCTGTGTTGCCACCATGCTAGAAAAGTCCTCTGCACCGCCAATGTCTCCAAGTAACTCACCAATTAGTTTTGGGTAGTTAAGACCTAAACCCTAATTTATCTAATTTTAGTTTATTATGTATTAGAAAATTTGCAATTAGGATGTTTGTATTAGCGATTTAACTGTTTTTCAGATTTAGTTCATGGATTAGTTTAGATTCAGGGTTTTTTAATTCTATTTTGATTTAGAATTTTTGTTAATTCTATTTTGATAATTCTATGTTTAGAATTTTATTTATGATTTTGAATTTTGTTTTGACGATTCTGTATTTATTATTCTGATTTCTGTTTATTATTTTGATTTCTATTTATTGTTCTGCAAGTGTAAGATCTCAAATTGCATTGTTCTAATTTCTATTTTGGTGTTATTTGAGTTCTTTTTTTCTGAGTTAATTGTTGTTAATTGTCTGAGTTGATATTAACTTGTTTATTTTTTTAGTTAATTATTGACTTATTATTTATTGTTGTTAATTTTCTAAGTTTATTTTGAGTTTATTATTTTTTGAGTTACTCAGTTGATTGTTGTTAATTGTTTGAGTTAATCTTGTTTATTTTTAGAGTTAGTTATTAATTTATCGTTTATTATTGTCAATTTTCTAAGTTTATTATTATTTGAGTTAATTATTTTCTGAGTTAATCTTGTTTATTTTCTGAGTTAGTTATTAACTTAATGTTTATTGTTGTCAATTTTTTAAGTTAATTATTATTTGAGTTAATTATTTTCTGAGTTAATTAGTTTATTATTGTTAGTTGTCAGAATTAATCTTAACTTGTTTGTTTTTTGAGTTAATTGTTGATTTATTGTTTGTTGTTGTTATTTTTCTAATTTTATTATTATCTGAGTTAATTATTTTCTGAGTTAATTAGTTGATTGTTGTTAATTGTCTGAATTAGTCTTAACTTGTTTATTTTTTGAGTTAGTTATTGACTTATTATTTGTTATTGTTGATTTTCTAAGTTTATTATTATCTGAGTTAATTATTTTCAGAATTAATTAATTTATTGTTATTAATTGTCTAAGTTAATATTAATTTGTTTATTTTCTGAGTTAATTATTGACTTATTGTTTATTGTTGTTAATTTTCTAAGTTTATTATTATCTAAGTTAATTAGTATTATATTTTTTATGTATTAGTCTAAAAATTATTAAATTTAAATATTTAAAATTATATATTAAATAAAAAATAAATTTAAATTTATTGTCAGATTTACCATCTATTAAATCTACCGTTAGTTATTAATTTAATTATTAATTAATAATATATTATTATCGAATTTACCAGAAAAAAAATCTGAATATCCAACAAAAAAAATTGCTAGTAAAAATTTTTCATGGTAATTAATAGCAGACAAAAAATCCCTCAATAAATAATTATCGACAAAATTTATTTTATCAAATTTATCTCGATAGTATTCAGTATTTTTTTTTTGTAATGATTGTTTATATACTTTTTTAGATTAAAGCATTGTCAAAACACAAAACAAATTGGCAGTTGTTTATTTATTTGAGTAAATTAAAGGTTTCGTTTTAGTCCCTAAAATTGTAATTGTAATGTAATTAATTTTTAGTCTCTGAAATTACATTATGCCAATCATTTTAATTTAATCTATCTTTAACTAGCTAATCAATCGTTAATATTTGTTAATATATTCTATTAAGTAATAAATCAATACATTTAGTGTTGTGCAGCATCCCACTTGGTACTGACCTATGTTGTGCCACTGCCACATCATAATATGCATATGAAAATAATTTTAAAGGGTAAATGTTTAAATTATTCCTGAAAAATTATGCCAAAAACTTCAATTTAGGTCTGAGAGATTTAATATTTGAATTTAATAAATGTAAGTCAAGTTACTGTTTTGCTAACGTATCACTATCAAGTGTATGCCACATAGCACATTAAAAACATGACACGTGACAAATTTTACTATAAATAATTATCTTGTTATTATTTGAAAAATTAACAGAAGAATAAACATAACTCGCATTAGTATCTTTGAAGCCAAGTTTTGAGATGTTGAGTTTTTTAGGAGATAAGTTGACTTGTGCATGATTTTTCAAGGACTATTTTAAACAATAGCCCTAAATTTGCATCTCATTAAATATCAATAAAATAAACAAACAAAAAAAATAAAATAAAATAAACCTTAGGATCGGAACAATATAAATGCATACGAGAGAGTGATAATGATGATGGGGGTCCTATGATTGAAACCTTCATAAAGAAGTTGAACCATTGAATGTGGGGAGAATGGGACCAAAACTCAGCTTGTGTTCAATTCAATAATTATTACAAATTATTCATTCATTCATGTGTAGCATTGCTGTGCTTACAAATTAAGCAGGACCTTTTTGGTACGGTTGAGTAGAAGAGTGTCACACAAAGTCCATGAAAGTGTATGCATATCACTAACCAAATATCATAGCCAATCTCGTTTTTAGAAAATGGCTAGGTCAATTTTTCCAACCACCCAAAAAATAATAGTCACATAAATAAATCCATGGACCGGATTGAACTCTACTAAAAAGTTTGTGACATATATGATTGTTATAAATTTTGATTTTTTTTTATAAATTTGAAAATTTTGATTTTAACACATTTAATTTTTTTTTTTTTAAATTTGCAGACTTGCAGTTACTCTTCACACATATTCTTCAAATTAAAATGAATAAATGAAAAAAGATAATCATGAATTAAAATCCAAAACTATTTCATAAGTTATCAATTTTATTATGAATTTGTGATAGATATTAACGGACAAGATATTACACTTTATTCTGAAAATATTATAAAAAAGTTATTTTTAGTGATAATTTATTTTATTTTTAACAACAACAATAAAAATTAATCAATAATTAAATATTATTTGTTTTATACTTAATCGTTAAAATATTTTTGTGATAATTATAATAGTTATTAGTAAAACTGTTTTTAATAGTCATAAAAATTCTATAATGTAATTTTTATAGGCATTTAAAAAGATAAATTTGAATCAAGACACTTTTTTTTAAATTTAAAACGTGTTACTTAGTTAGCAGAAAATTTTTTTATTTAGTCTCTTGCAACAGGAAAATACTAAAAATGAAAGCGTAGAGAAAGTGAAACTAGCATGTATTTATTAGTTCAACTTTAAAGTGTAATGAGATTTATGTTCGGTCTCCACTATAATAATAGCAAAATTTCACTATTCAATCACTAAGATTACAAGCACCGATTTAAAGATTAAGACCAAAAACAAATGAACCAAACCAATTCTACTCCAAGACCAATGAAATTACAATTCCAAATTTTACAAAATCAGGACAAACCAAAATGTTAAGACCAAATAAATATTATTAATGACAAAGACTCAAACTTAATCTCAAAATATTTTGACTTTTCTTTCTAACTCATGCCTTTTTTTTCTATAGACTTTTTTAAAATAATCTCTACCAAAAAATATAAGTCTTTTTTCTTTTGACTTGGAAGACTCAAAAACAAAATTAAAATATTTAAATTGAGATTTAAAGAAGAAGAATTATAATACTCAAAAATGCAGTCTGTGTATTCTGAATTTTCTTTTTTTTTTTCTTGTCGAAAATTGTGGCT
>NC_029773.3:9648636-9653666 GCF_000817695.3 Arachis duranensis | reverse complement strand
TTGTGGCTTGTCATTCTTATTAGCTGTTGGTGTCAATCATTCCTCATAATTGTCATGATAATTTCTTTTCTATATATTAGCAGTAACAATTTCTTTCGTATATTCTCCTCATATCTTATTTTTTGTTGTTAATTTTTTCTAATTATTATCGAATCAACATTTAAACCAAATAGCAATTCTAAAATTTTATTGCACAATCAATCATAATACAAATTAAAATCAATCCTTAATCATTCTAACTAAATATTTATTATCACAATAAATAATAAAATATTTCTAAACTCAACATATAATTTATTATTATAAGATAAAATAACAATGAAAAATATATATTATTAAAAAATTAAATTAAATAAAAGATATAATGACCATAATATTATTCTTATTAAAATTAAAATAATGTTATATATCTAAATTTTTTTTATTAATTAAATTTAATTAAGTTATTAATTTAATATAACAAAAATTAGTTATGATGACTAATATTATTTCAGATCTTATTGTTTAATTTAATTAAATTTGGTTCATAAAAAAATTTAGATGTATAGTATTATTCTAAAATTTTTTTACTAAAACTAAAAATTTCAATTGGAAAAAGAGCTGCTGCCTACATATTTATATTATAAATAAATCATCCAGCTAGTAAGCAATATATAGATTAGAGTTGTATTTGAGATCTCATAATTTTTTCTTATGTAGATAGATAGATACTGGATGAGATATATAATATAGTATCCTTGATGTGGAGAGACATATACACTACTTAATTAAAGAAAAGAACTTTCAATGCAAGTTTCAAATAATTTATTATTTATGATGGTTAGTATTCACT
Organism: Arachis duranensis; assembly: GCF_000817695.3. NCBI lineage: Eukaryota > Viridiplantae > Streptophyta > Magnoliopsida > Fabales > Fabaceae > Arachis > Arachis duranensis. The sequence continues at coordinate 9,652,834 of NC_029773.3, read as the reverse complement.
CACATCGATACATTTGACGATTTGATTCAGCTTCGCAGTTTTCATTTATATATGTAGGGAGAAGTTAAACATTACTTTATATTTTTTTAATTATAGTTAACATTCAACTAGAACATTACTTTAGTTCAACTTAAACTCATAATATTCTTTTATATATATACATATGTATGGGAATACTTGATCATCAGGCAGGATCAGGATCTGTATAGATCTTTTAATTATTTTTAAGAACCTCAAGTTTGAAATACTTTTTTTTTTTAATGGCACTTGATAATATCTAATTAGAACATTGATTTGGTTAAACTCTTTATGATAACGTTTAATTTTTTTTAATATTTTAAATATGTTTCAATTATAATTTTAGCAATTAATATTGTTAACAGACGTGATAACTGTATACTGAAGTGTTATTTACACATATCAAGTGACGGATTTAAAATTTTTTTTATAGTGGAAACAAAATATATATAAATAATAATAATTTTTATAATAAATATATTATGTATATATAAAAATTAGTTATTAAAAATAATAACATATAATTTAGAATTTTATTATTTAGGTTTCATATTTAAAAAAATTGAGTAATCTTTTTCTTAACAATACGATTGAAATATCTCTCTTTATATATATTAATAAATAATTATTTAAAAATTTACTTCTCATATAATTATTAGAAGCTAACTCTTATTGATATTCATAGTCAAAAAAGTTTTTTCAATATGCAGTTGCTATGAGAAAAATTAAAGCTAATATAAACAAAGATAAATAATTCTCTTTTGAGTTGATTTTTAAAAAAAATACAAATTTAAATTGAGAATTAATTATTTTAATAAATATGCAAAGTAAAATTTTTAAATTAACTACTAAATATCAAAATTTAAATAAAAAATTATTATAAAATTAAATTCAATAATTTAATAAAACAAATAAATATTATTATTATATACTACTAATTAAAAAGTTTCAAATTGTAGTAAAACGCTTGTTCCTATAATCATATACGTACCTCCGTTCCTAATAGTAACTCTAGACGATTGATATGTCAACATAGAATTATCACATTATATATATGTTATGTACCTCAGAATTATAATTGAAACATATATTGAAACATCATGATAAAATTAAAATTAAATATTAAAGAAAAAATTGAAATAATATATAAACGTTTAGAACAAAAGACCCAATCCAAACATACGAAACAGGATAGAACAAGACAATTCGATCTGAAATCTCATCCCTAATATAAGATTAATTTAGTTCAACTTAGTTATTATGGGGATATATGCTAGATCATCAAGATATGTATAGATCTTTTTACTATTAAGAACCTCAAGTTTCAAATACTTTATTATTTCTTTAATGACAGTTAATAATATCTAGTTAGAACTTATTATAAGGTGAGTTCTATCTAACTATCTCTAAATCAACATATAAAAATTATTTTCTATAACGTGGCATATTTTAATTAGATATTTAGTTTTAATTTAAGTTAATTTAACCCAATAAAAATTAATATCTTAACTAAAGTAAAGTCATTTTGTAATTAAATATTTTTTTAAGATGGATGATTATATAATTTTTGTAAATATTAAAAAATAAATTTATATATTTTTTACCAAATTGGTATTAATTTGATTCATTCCACCCTTTTATTGAAGAACACCTCCCTTAACGAGTGAAGAACATTTTCTCTCTTCTATTGTTTCTTTCTAGTCAAATTCGTTCTTGCTAAGCTTCGTCTTCGCCTTTTTAATTTTTTTTATTTTAGTTATTTTAGAAAATTTATACATATATTTGATTGGAACGTAATTTATGCACATTCAATGGTAGATTTTTGGTTAAACAAGTTTTATGGGACAGAATTAGATATTTGGGCTCTATACGGTGCAAAGACTCGCATCTTTTTAGAGGACTTTTCTGTTTAGATATATTATGAGATTGAAAGGCTATGATTCACTGGTTGCTTTTTCTTTTCTCTTTATTTTTTTTCTTTTGTAAGACAGGTCTGTTATCCTCCCATCTTATGTCATTTTCTCCATATTAATGATATATTTCTTTCCAAATCTGATATAATTTCTTATCATAAATGCTTACAGTTTTGGAATATGACAATTGACAAACCAATAGTGGATCAAGAAGTTGAAATTTACGAACCTTGATTGGTAGGATTCATTGAAACTAGACATCAAATATTCACTCATTGAAAGTAGAGCAGGTTCTTAAGTTAGTCCTGCTTCCACTGCATCAACTAATGCTTTTCCTGAAATTAGGGTTCTCTGAAAGCATGATTTGAGGAAGAAGCAAATATTCAGTTTTTAATATTTTAGTAAATTATACAATTACCCATTTTAGACTATAATTTAATTTTAAAATAACTTAATCATAGTTAACATAACAACCAATTAAAAAATAATATATCACAAAGAATAATTTACATGATATTATAAAAAAAATACAGTAGAATTTACCTCGTTGTTATATTTATGTAGTTAGAAAAAAAAAGTCTTATATATGTTTAATTAAACAAAAAATAAAGAGGATGAGTTATTATTAACACGCATGCTAAGGGAAAATTCATATATTAACTTTTCCTTTGTCTTTGGGGAAAAAAATTTCAGGTCTGTTATATTGCATTTGTTTTAAAATATTAGAACAAAGTTTGAAAGATTGAAATTTAATATCATATTTGTTGACCTAAAAATTAATATTAAAATTTCAGTTTATACTATTAAAATTTCAATATATCAGTATCAAAAAAGTAAAGACACAGGAGATTAAAATTTTTAGAGACAGAGACTTAAATTTTAATAATATTTTATATCTAAAATATCTCCTTTCAATAAATTAATTTCAATTTTATTTTTTGTACAAATTAAATTAGAACTTCATTCTTATTTCAATTTCTATCTTTTACTTTATATCACACAATACTAAAATTTATTTTAGTTTTTATTTTTCAATTTTTATCTTTTAATTTTAGTCTCTCATCTGCCTCTCTTTCAAACACTACCGGTTTGACACTGTTCCTAACGCATAATTTTGCTGCTTTAATATTAAGCAGTAAAATACTAATGAAACTGAAACTGTATGTGTATATATAATGACTAATTTCCGTGAATGATATATGCCACCATAGTCAAATTTGATGTTCCCTATAAGAAAGGAAAAAAAAAATTACGTGTTTTTTTGAGAAAGTTATTCTTGTTGATGTGATTTATAGATAAGTGGAGTTTATCATGATTATAATTATAGCGATTATGGTAGTTATATAATTTCTTCTATACTTAAAAGATATTACTAAAAATAAGTTTATAATTTTTTATATTTTTAGAAACACTTTATAAGTGTTGCAAAAAATACATAACTATCATAGTTACAGTAATGATAGTCACTATAATATACATCTTACAAATATGATTTCTTTAATTTGTGACATTAACGAATTTTATACAGATTCAATATAAAAGTAAAATTTATATTATAATAAAATTAACTTTAAGAAATTATTGTGTTATTTTATGTAAAAGAATTACATTATGAATCAATCAATTAATTTTATTAACATGTGAGTGAGAAATTTGAAGTAATAATTAATATTATTAATTATGAAATTCAAATAACAAAGTAGACATGATTGGATAATTATATAATTATTAATAAGAGTATAGTACTACTTTATTAGGTTTATTAATACACGTGTATGTAGGTATGAACTTGGAAAGTGGAGTTTGATACAAGAAGAAGATCATTTGGCAATTTAATTAGTTTGTTGTTGGTCGGCAACATCAAAGAAAAGTAGTCCTAATTTTCAAGAAAAAGTACTATTATTTCTTATATGTGCATATATGCACTTGCGTTATCATATGGATCTATTATCAATCAAATACTAATTTTGAAAAGTTTGATTATCGTAATTATACTTTATCATGTTGATACTGATTTGTGTTTTCTATTCTTGTGTGTCAATTTTAGATAAAGGTTCGAGTAATACGGGAAAAACTGGAATCTTGATGCAATGTCAAAGGGTCTTATTATACATAAGGCGATAGTGTAGGGGAGAATTTGTTTTCTTCTTGTAAGGGAGTTAAATAAATTATAAAATTATATATATTTAATTATAACTATACTAAGAATATATTAAAATTAGTTATTGGTATAAAATATATATTAAAATATAATATATATATAATAT
>NC_029773.3:9647423-9648244 GCF_000817695.3 Arachis duranensis | reverse complement strand
AAATATAATTAATCTTTTAGTTATTTAAATGATAAATTAAAATATTTTTATAGTAATTTAAATAATAACATATAACTTAAAATTTTATTTTTCTAAGTTTTATATTCTGAAAAGATTGAATAATACTTTAATTTTATTGTCAATACAATTAAATGTCTAATTTTTTATATATGTCACTAAACAATCATTTAAAAATTCATTTTTCATAGAATTACGAAATCGACTCTTTATAATATTTATAATTGATTTTTTTTCAATTGATGCCATTATTATCGGTAAAACTATAGTTAATATAAAAAAATACCAATCAATATTTATATATTTGGATATTATTTTTCATTTCAACTATTTTTTGTTGCTAGTTAATACTAATGAATCTTATTATTTAATAACTATTAATTATGTAATAAAAATACAATAATATAACTACAAAATAAATACAAAATAATTGAATAAATTAAAAAATATAAAAAGATAAAAATAAATTTTTAATTAAATAAAAAAATTAAAGAATAAAATTAAAGAATCTTATCAACAGATAGAAAATTAAGAATGAGCAACAAAAAAAGAGAATTAGAGTTTTAAAAAGCATAAAAGAAGATAACGCTTTTGATATGATATTTAAATTTAAATTATTGACTTGTTTATAATTATCTTTTTTATTATTATTTAATTATTTTTCATTAAATAATTAATATAATATCATTATAAAATAATGGAATTTTCTTTTTATATATTATGGAGACGGAAATAGATTTAAAAAAAATTCAAATTGGGTCAAATTTATTTATTGAGTGAAGACAACTAAATTTGTATCCCAC
>NC_029773.3:9639099-9647364 GCF_000817695.3 Arachis duranensis | reverse complement strand
TTGTAAAATTGAGTAATAATATGTAAATAATAAATATTTATATTTTTATATAAAGTGATAAATATGTAATTTTTTATTTATTTTAAAAAACCTACATATATGATATTTGGGACACTATAAGAAATATGTTGAATGTCGTTGGAATTATCATTGACATTAGCAGCAATCATTACTAATGGATTTAGCGGTATTTTTTGTATTGGATACGAACAAGATTAAGTTCAAAAAATTAGTTATTGTCGAATTTTATGTTCCAATACTAAATCTGATGGTAATTAGTGACGCAAATTCTTATTTCAATAATGCCAACTTTACCTATGAATTGTCTGTTAGATTCAAACTCCGATATATCGGTTTAGTGAAAAGCCGTGTTTAGGCAATTTATTGGCAAAAGTTTTTGCCAGTAAATTCGACGGTAGAATTGGGATAAAATTCAAATATGAAACCCCTCCCCCTCACTTTTGCGAACTTACTCTCTCTCTTTACTCTCTCTCTTCTCTTCTTCTTTCGTCAATGTTGAAGCTGCCGCCATAGCCACCACTATCTGGAGCTGTCAGTCATTGCTGGAGCTGCCAGGAATACTGCCGCTGTCGTGTTCGTGGCCGTTGGTGGTGGTCACATTGTCGCCATTACTGCCGTCTCCTGTCACCACCATGCCTCCACCATTCTGCAGCGACTATCAGAAGTAATTTTGGTATAGTTTTTTTTTTTAGATTTCTTGGTAAATTTAGGATTTTGTTAGGTAGTTTATCAACTTATTGATTAAATTAGAGTAATAAAATTTGTGATTAGAATTTGGTATAGTATTTTTTTTTTAGATTTTTTGTAAGTTTAGAATTTTGTTAAGTATTTTATCAAATTATCGATTAAATTAGTATAATGAAGTTTGCTATTAGGATTTGGTATAGTTTTTTATTTTTTCAGATTTTTTTTAGTTTAGGATTTTGTTAGGTATTTTATCAAATTATTGATCAAATTAGTGTAATAAAGTTTGTGATTAGGATTTGTTATATTAATTTAATGTAAATAGAAATTAAATTAAGTTAAGGTAGGTTAAGTAGAGTGAGATTAAGAGTGCTCGAGCTGTTGGAAGACTTTGTTTAGTTTGTTGAATTAGCTTCACCTTATGAATTTAATAAGTTGTCTTTTTTAATTAGGACGGTGCTATTTCTCTGAGATCAATTGGAGTTTGCTTCTTCCGTATTCTATGCATCCGTATTTTAGGTAGATTTTCTATCTCTAAACATAATCAATTGTTTAACTTTTATATCGGACTTACTTTTCCTAGGATAGCATTTTAGGAGAAGGTCGTGTAGAGGCGTCTTCTCAAAACCCTTGTTTGCTAGAAAATTGTGGAGTTATAAGGGGTTACGCACTAGAATGGTTAGGATTTGATGTGTTATTGAATTCGTGTTTGTTCTAATTTATGCCTGCAACTATTTGCTCTGTGAAAACTATTGAATTTATTTGGTGGTTGTCTCTGAATTAAGGAAAAATTTTGCCAAAATTTTGTTTAAATTGTTTAAAATATGTTTGGTTTGTGAGAAAATGATAATCGAATTAGGTTAGAGATTCTAGTTATAGGAGACACCTTGCCGAATTGGTATCCTTTGTGCTTTGGACTGTAACTAATGAACACACAAGGGGAGAACCGAAAATCGAGCTTATGCTTATTGTAAGGCCTTAGATGAGGGAAGCATAGAAGACATCCAAAGACCTTGAAGTGCTGATATTGAGGCTGAGAGCCAAAAGCTTTCTCATAGGTGACACATTCTCTAGGATAGGAGTAAAAAGTGCATTAATGATTCTGACTACTGAGATAAATGCTTCCCCTCAGTACTTAAAAGGCATGACAGCTGCTATCAAAAGAGTTAAACTTGTCTCTACTATATATCTATGCTTTCTTTCTGCATTGCCATTTTGCTGGTGCACACATAAACAACTGAATTTACGCTTGATTCCTTTTTTTGAAGATCTTTGGACAAGTTTAAGTACTTTGCATCATTATCATTTTGAAAGGTCTTTAGTTTCTTATTAAAGTACAATTCAATCAGTAAGAAAGTGATGAAAAATTTATTTGAGTTGATTTTTTACTCGTATTAGATATAACCAAGTAAACTTAGTATAAATATCAACAAAATTTACAAAGTATCTATTTTCATTAGTACTAAGAATGGGAGAGGGACCCCGTATATCAGAATAGACTAGCTCTAAAGGCTCATGGTAAACTATGGAAGAAATAGTGAACGAAAGTTGATGTGATTTTCTAATGCATCAAGCATCACACAACTCTATTTACAAAAAAAATGAAATATTACAAGACCTCAAAACAGCGGCTACTACATTGCTATTTACATGTCCTAATTGTGCATGCCATAACAAGAATTTATCCTCATTCATAGCAGAAACTAAAGTTTTAGAATTCATATTAGCAGTCGACATATTTAAAAATTTATAGAGACTATTTTTCACCTTTTCTTGAACAAGCAACTCACCGATTTCTTGTGATTTTACACAGCATCCATTAGCATAAAACTCAAAAATACACTATTATCACAGTAAAATTGATACGCACTCAACATGTAAAACCCGATTAATTAACCCATAAATGAGAATTTATTCTAGAAAGCCCAAAATGTGATTTTTTTATGGCTAAATGTGATAGAGGAGATTGAGACGAGAATTTCGGTACAAATTTTATAGAATTCGGACCAAGATTGGACCGAACGGGCCAAACCGGGCCAACCGGACCCAAAGTGGGCCCTTGGCTCAACATAACTAAACCAAAACCCTAGTTTTCAGCACTCTCTCTCCTCACAACACTCAAACTCACGCTGAAAATTGAAGAGAGGGGAGGAAGAACACTCTCTCAAGTTCTTTCTCTCACTTGATCTTCAAACCACCATAACTTTTGATCTAGAGCTCCGATTGCCGCTCCGTTTGCGGCCACGCGTTCACCGCGGAGAGCTCTACAAAGCCCATACAATCAATCTTGAGTTAAGCCACGTGTTGCTGTTCGAAATTCCAGCCCTTATTTTCGAGTTTCATGGGTGAAATGTTGAGATTTTGGGTTCTTTGATGTTATAGGACCCAAATCTCTTGAAGGAGAAGGTTAATCTTGTCTCCTTGGACCTTGGGTGTGGTAAGATTCTCAACCCTAGTATAATTTGTTGTTCTATGATGTTTGGGTATTGAGATGTGTGTATGGGTATGATGATTGTGGCTTAGGTTGTGTATATGTGAATATTGGAGCTTGATTGGTGATTTTGAAAAGCTTAAAAAAGGGATTTGGTGGTGAAAAATCTGTTCTTGGAGGTATTGAGGCCTTGAGAGCTTGTGGATAAGTGGTTTGGAAGTGCTCCGGTTGAGCTTGGAAAATCGGCTAAGGTATGGTTTCGGTTTCCCGTATCTAATATGTAATGTGGTAGGAAATACTTAGGCTAGAGGCCCTAAGATAGGCATTGAATGGTTGATGTTGTTAAATTGTTGATATATATGATGTGGTCATATATGTGATGATGATTAATGATGCCTTGATGGTATAATGTATGAGAAATATGCATGTTGTGATATATGCTTGATGATTGGTTATGGTTGAATTGTGGGTTGAACCATGTTGATGGTGAGTATGATATTGATTGTGTAAAATAATGATTTAGTGGAATTGGTGTTGTTGAGAATTGGCATGAGGAAGAGTATATGATATGTCAATATGTTGAGTTTGAGCCACTTGGGTGAAGTGGGTTAAAATGATGAGATAGTAATTTTGATAAATTATGGTAAAGTGTCAATGTGTGAATTGAGGAGGCTTGATGTTGAAATTGATATATTTGGATTGATTTCAAAGAAAAGGGATGAAATGGCATGTTTTGATTGATTTTGAAAAGAATTGGAAATGGCTTGCTTGCAAATGGCACTTTGTGGTTTTTATGAAAAACATGATTTTTGGGCATACTTTGACGGGACATAACTTGGACTACGGATCTCTATTTTATGCCAAATCTGTTTAGAAATGAAATTGGATCCGGGATGTCTATGCCGTTCGAAGAACAGGTGAAAAACGATTTAAAATGAGAAAGTTATGTCCGTTGGAAGATTGGGGTTTAAATTGGTGAATTCTGCAGCTTTTAACTTAGAAAATTTTTAGCAGAATGACCCCTTGCGCGTGGGCGCACTTGGCGCCTGCGCGCCGTTCTTCCCGAAAATGCCATCCACGCGAGCACGTGATGTGTGCGGGCGCGCCGATGGTGCTGCACCCAATGCCCAGCCATTTTCCAGAAAATTATGCCAGAACTGTACCAGTTTTGTGCCTGGGGCACGAGAGTACCCACGCGTACGCGTGGTTGACGCGTACGCGTCGATTGGAAAATTTTTAATCCACGCGTTAGCGTGCATGACGCTTGCGCGTCGATGAAGTTTTTGAGGCCATCCACGCGTGCGCGTGGAGTGCGCGTACGCGTGGACCTATTTTCATCCCAAAGTTGACTTTTGAGTTTTAAAAGCCAAATTTCATACTTCTAAGCCTCCGATCTCACCACTTATATCTTAAATCAATATGACCTGCCTAGCTATTAAAAAGGGGCTAGGGAATGAGGTAACTTGCGAGTGAAGCAAGGGAAAAATGAATGATCATTGAGGATCAAGCATGATTATGTGAGATGCGGAGGATGGTGGTGGAAGTGCTGGTTATTAGTAGTAGTGGCTAGCCACCACGTGCTCCAGGTTGAGACTTGATACTCTTTTGACCCTATGTCATAAGTGTGGCCGGGCACTGTGAAAGACCCGGATGAGCTTGCCCCCGTAAATATTCACCAGTGAGGGTGATGGATATAGATTATGATTATGATCAAGTTTATGACGAGTATAACTCGAGTTGGGGATGCGTGACAGAGGGACAGTCCAATGGTTAGCTACCAGGACTCGTCAAGTTGGCTCTATAACCGACAGATGATATCATCAGCCACTAGGGACAGGCATTCATCATATGCATACTATATGAATTGTTTGAGATTGCCTATTTGACTGCATATTACTTGCTAATTGTCTAAATGCCTTACTTGTTCCTAATTGTATATCTCTTGTCTGATATAACTGTGTTTGTTACATTATACTCTTGCTGGTGGTTGGGAGATTTGAAGGAATTGGAAAGGGAAGTATTAGTTAGACTGAAGTATCTTTAGTCAGATGCCCTTTTATGGTTTAGCCTATTTATAAGCTTTGATATTATCTGGAGGAAGTTCTAGGATTGCCTTTGGCTTTCCTCCATTATTATGTATTATATATGTGGAAGCTGTTACCATGCTGGGGACCTCTAGTTCTCACCCATACGGATTTTGTGGTTTTCAGATGCAGGACGTGAGGTTTCCCGCTGATGCATGCTGGAGACTTCTAGATTTGCGAAGATCCTTTGTTCTCGGGGTTATGTTTTGGTTTATATGTTTTGCTTAGATACTTTTATCTCCGTTAAATACTACAAACTGTGATGACTCCTCTTATGGGAGATTTTGGAGAATAGGTTTTATGTATCTGTGTCCCTTTGGGTTTCCTTTGGGGTTTTCCTTATTTTATCACATGTATATATTGCTATGCTCGGACCGGTTATCTTCGCAGCCGGATTTTGAGTCTTGATATTCCTGTTTTTGACACTCCTTTGTATATATATAATCACGCGTTGGTTACCCTTGTTCGCCACGTTATCGATCGAAGTGTTGCGCTTTAGAGTTGCGACGGTTTTTGTTTACCCCTTTTTCTACAAAGGCTCCTAGTTATATTCAATCATTCATACTACTATACGTATTAAATTTTTATTTTAGAGGTCGTAATACCTTGCCATCTCTGAATTATGACTTAAGCATAAGACTCTGTATGGTGGGGTGTTACATTATGGTATCAGAGCAGTTCATTCCTGTAGAGCCTGAGGGATGGACTGACTATGCTTCTGTGCATTCTCTGTATGTGTGTTATGTGATATTAGTATATCTACTTGATATAATTGGCATAAACGTTCATGAGCATGCATTTGGGACTTTGAAGTACTAGACTTCCGATATTGAGACTGATCAACTTAATATCGATTGTTTGGTATGTATAGGAACCAGATGGCGCCTCATGGACGCGGTAGAGGTAGTGCGAGAGGTCGTACGAATGCTCGTGCATCAGAAAATAACCCTAATGACCCAGTGAACTTTATGACTGCGTTGGAGAACATGGCTGCTGCTATGCAAGCCACTGCTGAGGCCCTTGGTCAACAGATGAACAACCATGGTAATGATGGAGGTGGAGTTCAGGGCCCGATGACACTAGCAAACTTTTTGAAGGTTAATCCGCCTAAGTTCAAGGGAACTACTAGTCCGACTGAGGCTGATACATGGTTTCAAGCTATAGAGCGAGCACTGCAAGCACAAGTGGTACCTGAAGGGCAGCGTGTCGAGTTTGCTACCTATATGCTCACAGGTGAAGCGTCGCATTGGTGGCAAGGTATCCGACGTCTTCTGCAGCAGGGTGATGACTATATCACTTGGAATGTCTTCCAAGAGGAGTTCTATAAGAAGTACTTTCCGACTTCTGCTAGGACAGCTAAGGAACTTGAGTTACTGCAGCTGAAGCAGGGTACTATGTCCATATCAGAGTATACTGACAAGTTTGAGGAGCTGTTCAGGTTCTCTCGTATGTGCCAAGGGACTCCGGTGGAATATGAGGAATGGAAGTGTGTTAAGTATGAAGGAGGACTCCGGAGTGATATTTTCAGTTCAGTGGGACCAATGGAGATTAGGACCTTCTTCGAGTTGGTAAACAAGTGTAGGGTTGCTGAATAGTGTGTGAAAAGGGCAACCGCTGAGAAAGGGAGTCACAAAGGATCATTCCCACAGAACCGAAGGAAGAGCTTTGCACCTAGAGGTCCGTCTTTCAAGAGAGGAAGCTCTTTTAGGAGGCCCAACAACAACAACAACTCCCAAGGGAGGAAGTTTGGGAAGCAGCCTCAGAATGACCAAGCTTGTACTAGATGTGGGAGTCACCATCCGGGAGCACCATGCAAGGCCGGATGGGGTTTGTGCTACACTTGTGGAAAGGCGGGGCATAAAGCCGCAAACTATCCTGAGAGGCAGAAACAAGGTGCTGGGAAAGCACAACAGACTGGTCGGGTGTTCACCACTTCAGCTGTAGGAGCTGAGGGATCTGAGACACTCATTAGAGGTAATTGTGAACTGGCTGGTCAAACTTTAAATGCTTTATTTGATTCGGGAGCATCACATTCATTCATTGTATTTGAGAAAGCCCATGAGTTAGGACTGAAGATTGTAACTTTAGGTTATGATCTAAGAGTGTACAATGCTACCCATGAAGCCATGGTAACTAGGCTAGGATGCCCGGAAGTTTCCTTTAGGTTCAAGCAGCGTGATTTTGTTCATAATTTAGTCTGCTTGCCAATGATCGGTCTTGATCTTATTTTGGGATTGGATTGGTTATCTAAGAACCATGTTCTGCTAGATTGTTCTACAAAGTCGGTGTACTTTATGCCGGAAGATACTGAAGGGCCGGTCGTGGTGAATAATTATTACTTGAATTCGATGATGGTGAACTGTTCCGGAACCGAATGTCAGGGTATCATCTTGTTAACCGCGGGCGTTTCGGGTGATGATCAAAGGTTGGAACAGATTCCGGTTGTGTGTGAGTTTCCGGAAGTGTTTCCCGATGATATTGATGAGTTTCCACCAAACCGAGAGGTTGAGTTTGCTATTGAAACTCTGCAAAATTCGTCCAAAATGCCACCTGAAATAACCAAAATTGAACACGACTCAAAGTAGCATTCATAGTGGCTAAAATATATTAAATCTTGATTAAACTTAGCAATTCAAGTGTAAATTCACTAGGAAAAGATAGAGAAGATGCTCATGCATCATTTAGGGATTATATGAACAGAGTGTTCCGTCCATTTTTAGATAAATTCGTTGTTGTCTTCATTGATGACATACTGATTTATTCCAAGACTGAAGAAGAGCATGCGGAACACTTGAGGACCGTGTTGCAGATTCTAAAGGAGAAGAAACTTTATACAAAACTGTCTAAGTGCGAGTTTTGGAAAAGTGAGGTGAAGTTTTTGGGTCACGTGGTGAGTAAGAAGGGAATAGCCGTAGATCCAACTAAGGTGGAGGCTGTGATGGATTGGAAGCAACCAACCACCGCGACGGAGATAAGGAGTTTTCTGGGTTTAGCTAGCTATTACCGAAGGTTTATCAAGGGCTTTTCACAGATAGCTTTGCCAAT
>NC_029773.3:9635167-9638924 GCF_000817695.3 Arachis duranensis | reverse complement strand
TTGATGCCTCATTGAAGGGTCTAGGGTGCGTGCTGATGCAGCATCATAATGTGGTGGCGTATGCCTCACGACAGTTGAGACCGCATGAAGTGAATTATCCTACACACGATTTGGAACTCGCTGCGGTTGTATTTGCCTTGAAGGTGTGGAGGCATTATCTCTATGGGGTTAAGTTCCAAGTTTTCTCTGATCATAACAGCTTGAAGTACCTCTTTGATCAGAAAGAGCTTAATATGAGGCAGAGAAGGTGGATGGAATTGTTGAAGGACTACGACTTTGAGTTGCATTACCATCCGGGAAAGGCGAACGTAGTGACGGATGCGTTAAGTCAGAAGTCATTATATGCGGCTTGGATGATGCTTCAAGAGGAGAAGTTGCTCAAGGGATTCGAGAGTCTGAAAATTGGTACTCGAGAAGTATCCGGAACCTTGTGTTTGAGCCGATTAGAAATCTCAAGTGACTTTAAGTCCGAACTCCTAAAGGCTCATCAGAATGATGAAGCTTTATGGAAGGTGTTACCGGCTATTGAGCAAGAAAAACAATGGAGAGTGTCGGAAGAAAAAGATGGGTTATGGAGATTCAAGGGTAGGATCATTGTGCCGGATGTTGGCACTTTGAGGCAAGATATTTTAAAGGAGGCGCACAAAAGTGGATTCTCCATTCACCCGGGAAGTACTAAGATGTACCATGATTTAAAGGCGATGTTTTGGTGGCCGGGTATGAAGAATGATGTGGCGGAATATGTATCAAAGTGCTTAACTTGTCAAAAGGTAAAGATTGAACATCAAAGACCTTCCGGGATGTTACAACCTTTAGAGATTCCACAATGAAAGTGGGAAAGCATTGCAATGGACTTTGTGTCAGGATTGCCACGGACTAGGGCTGGTTTTGATGCTATTTGGGTGATTGTGGATCGACTGACGAAGTCATCTCACTTTCTACCCATTCGGATGACTTACACCCTTGAGGAGCTAGCACGGTTATACATAAAGGAGATTGTGAGACTTCATGGTGTACCTGCTACTATAATCTCTGATAGAGATCCTCGTTTCACTTCAAGATTTTGGGGTGCATTTCAGAAAGCTTTTGGAACCCGTTTAAGCTTGAGCACGGCTTACCATCCTCAAATAGATGGTCAATCCGAGAGGACAATCCAAACACTAGAGGATATGTTGAGAGCTTTTGTTTTGGACCAACCGGCGAGTTGGGATCGGTATATGCCATTAGTGGAGTTTGCATACAATAATAGTTATCATGCGAGTATCGGAATGGCTCCGTATGAGGCCTTGTATGGGAGAAAATGTCAATCTCCGCTATGTTGGTATGAAGCTGGAGAGAAAAGCTTGTTAGGGTCGGAAATGATAGCTGAGACTACTGAACAAGTCAAGAAAATCCGTGATAGGATGATTACGGCGCGAGTCGTCAAAAGAGTTACGCCGATCAGAGGCGAAAGCCCTTAGAATTTGAGGAAGGAGATCATGTTTTTCTTAAGGTTACTCCGACCACAGGGATAGGTAGGGCGATTAAGGCAAAGAAGTTGAATCCTCAATACATTGGTCCATTTCAGATCCTGGAGAGGATTGGACCGGTGGCGTATCGGATGGCTCTACCACCTCATCTTTCGAACCTGCACGACGTGTTTCACGTGTCGCAGCTTCGAAAGTACACCCCTGATGCTAGCCATGTGTTAGAACCTGAGTCGGTTCAGTTAAGGGAAGATTTGACGCTTCCAGTGGCTCCGGTCAGAATTGATGATACTAGTATCAAACAGTTGCGTGAAAAAGAGGTTTCATTAGTCAAAGTGGCATGGAGTCGAGGCGGTGTTGAGGAACACACTTGGGAACTTGAGTCGGAGATCCGAACGGATTATCCGCACTTATTCTCAGGTAATTACATTTGAATTTTGTGGGCGAAATTCTCAATTAGGTAGGTAGAATGTAAAATCCGGTTAACTAATGGCTAATTAACCCATAAATGAGAATTTATTCTAGAAAGCCTAAAATGTGATTTTTATGGCTAAATGTGATAGAGGAGATTGAGACGAGAATTTCGGTACCAATTTTATAGAATTTGGACCAAGATTGGATCGAACGGGCCAAACCGCGCCAACCGGACCCAAAGTGGGCCCTTGGCCCAACATAACTAAACCAAAACCCTAGTTTTCAGCACTCTCTCTCCTCACAACTTACACACACAAGCTGAAATTAGAGAGAAAGGGAGGAAGAACACTCTCTCAAGTTCTCTCCCTTGGTTGATCTTCAAACCACCATAACTTTTGATCTAGAGCTCCGATTGCCGCTCCGTTTGCGGCCACGCGTTCACCGCAGAGAGCTCTACAAAACCCATATGATGTTTGAGTTTTGAGATGTTGTGTATGGGTATGATGATTGTGGCTTAGGTTGTGTATATGTGAATATTGGAGCTTGATTGGTGATTTTGAAAAGCTTGAAAAAGGGATTTGGTGGTGAAAAATCTGTTTTTGGAGGTATTGAGGCCTTGAGAGCTTGTGGATAAGTGGTTTGGAAGTGCTCCGGTTGAGCTTGGGAAATCGGCTAAGGTATGGTTTCGGTTTCCCGTATCTAATATGTAATGTGGTAGGAAATACTTAGGCTAGAGGCCCTAAGATAGGCATTGAATGGTTGATGTTGTTGAATGATTGAGATATATGATGTGGTCATATATGTGATGATGATTAATGATGCCTTGATGGTATGATGTATGAGAAATATGCATGTTGTGATATATGCTTGATGATTGGTTATGGTTGAATTGTGGGTTGAACCATGTTGATGGTGAGTATGATATTGATTGTGTAAAATGATGATTTAGTAGAATTGGTGTTGTTGAGAATTGGCATGAGGAAGAGTATATGATATGTCAATATGTTGAGTTTGAGCCACTTGGGTGAAGTGGGTTAAAATGATGAGATAGTAATTTTGATAAATTATGGTAAAATGTCAATGTGTGAATTGAGGAGGCTTGATGTTGAAATTGATATATTTGGATTGATTTCAAAGAAAAGGGATGAAAATGGCATGTTTTGAATGATTTTGAAAAGAGTTGGAAATGGCTTGCTTGCAAATGGCACTTTGTGGTTTTTATGAAAAACATGATTTTTGGGCATACTTTGACGGGACATAACTTGGACTACGAATCTCTGTTTTATGCCAAATCTATTTAGAAATGAAATTGGATCCGGGATGTTCATGCCGTTCGAAGAACGGGTGAAAAACGATTTAAAATGAGAAAGTTATGTCCGTTGAAAGATTAGGGTTTAAATTGGTGAATTCTGCAGCTTTTAACTTAGAAAATTTTTAGCAAAATGACCCCTTGCGCATGGGCGCACTTGGCGCGTGCGCGCCGTTCTTCCCGAAAATGCCATCCACGCGTGCGCGTGATGTGCGCGGGCGCACCGATGGTGCTGCACCCAATGCCCAGCCATTTTCCAGAAAGTTATGCCAGAACTGTGCCAGTTTTGTGCCTGGGGCACGAGAGTACCCACGCGTACGCGTGGTTGACGCATACGCGTCGATTGGAAAATTTTTAATCCACGCGTTAGCGTGCATGACGCTTGCGCGTCGATGAAGTTTTTGAGGCCATCCACGCGTGCGCATGGAGTGCGCGTACACGTGGACCTGTTTTCATCCCAAAGTTGACTTTTGAGTTTTAAAAGCCAAATTTCATACTTCTAAGCCTCCGATCTCACCACTTATATCTTAAATCAATATGACATGCCTAGCTATTAAAAAGGGGCTAG
>NC_029773.3:9607778-9634727 GCF_000817695.3 Arachis duranensis | reverse complement strand
ATATTACTTGCTAATTGTCTAAATGCCTTAATTGTTCCTACTTGTATATTCATTGTTTGATATAACTGTGTTTGCTACATTATACTCCTGCTGGTGGTTGGGAGGTTTGAAGGAATTGGAAAGGGAAGTATTAGTTAGACTGAAGTATCTTTAGTCAGATGCCCTTTATGGTTTAGCTTGTTTATAAGCTTTTGAATTATCTGGAGGAAGTTCTAGGATTGCCTTCGACTTTCCTCCATTATTATTTATTATATATGTGGAAGCTGTTACCATGCTGGGGACCTCTGGTTCTCACCCATGCGGATTTTGTGGTTTTCAGATGCAGGACGTGAGGTTTCCCGCTGATGCATGCTGGAGACTTCTAGATTTGCGAAGATCCTTTGTTCTCGGGGTTATGTTTTGGTTTATATGTTTTGCTTAGATACTTTTATCTCCATTAAATACTACAAACTGTGATGACTCCTCTTATGGGAGATTTTGGAGAATAGGTTTTATGTATCTGTGTCCCTTTGGGTTTCCTTTGGGGTTTTCCTTATTTTATCATATGTATATATTGCTATGCTCGGACCGGTTATCTTCGCAGCCGGATTTTGAGTCTTGATATTCCTGTTTTTGACACTCCTTTGTATATATATAATCACGCGTTGGTTACCCTTGTTCGCCACGTTATCGATCGAAGTGTTGCGCTTTAGAGTTGCGACGGTTTTTGTTTACCCCTTTTTCTACAAAGGCTCATAGTTATATTCAATCATTCATACTACTATACGTATTAAATTTTTATTTTAGAGGTCGTAATACCTTGCCATCTCTGAATTATGACTTAAGCATAAGACTCTATATGGTGGGGTGTTACACAACAAATTCTTAGTTATGTTAAACACATGCAATAGCTTATGAAGCAAGAAGGTTTTAGAACTCAAATCAGATGTCAAGAATAGCTTTTCTACATAAAAAATTTGCAAACCTGCACCATTACCAACGACAACTTTATCTGAGCTATCATATTCTTCATGCTTGATGAGATTTTGATTGTTGGATGTCATGTGATGTGTGGCTACAATATCATAATATCAGCTTGGATCATCAATAGTTGTAGGTGTTGTAAGAACATTTCTCAAGTTTGCACTGGCCTGTTCTACAAATCTGTTATTATAGAGAAAGCCTTCTTTTTTCTCTAAATCTTTCATCAAACTTATGCCAACAACTGAAAGCAATGTGGTCATATTTACCACAAATTTGACACTGTAACACCCTAATATTCAAACCCTTATGCTCGAGTCATAAGTCAATGATATTACGGTGGTACGACTCTCAGGTGGATTTTTAATATATAAATATAGGTAATTTCGAAAGGAGTATTAATCGAGAAGCCTGAAAAGAGTAGAAATAAAATCGTGAAGACGTATCACTCACGTTTCGACAACAAAAAGATAAAACATGAAGACGAAAGCAATATATAGACAAGGCATAAAGGAGATTAAGAGATAGATAACAGATAGATATATGTAACATAAGTAAATAGCCACTAGTCGCGACCCGCGAAGTTTAGGTCGGCTAGGGTACAGTATGAAAGTAGTTGACAACAGTATATCCTAATCTCTCCCAAAGGAAACATGAGAGCCTCTATAGGCAAGTTCAAAAGAGTTCAATACATAATATAATCTTTTCAAAACAAAGATGGAGAGATTCTAAGCAAAACACAAAGTAGAGAAAATAAATATCTTCGCCGTCTCTCAGATGAACCGCAGCTCACTTCTGAGCACCTGAACCTGTATCTGAAAAACAAGAGTGTATACGGAATGAGAACCCCGGGCCCATGGGTTCCCAGTACGGTAAAAGTGCCAAATAAATACAATGCACTGCAATAAAAACTCACTAAGCATCCTAAACTCCTTTTTACCAAGTATCCAGCCTAGATTCTCACTAATCCATAAATAGGCATTGGTCGTAAGGGGATACTAAATCTAGTTCATGTTACACATGTTTCCCAACTCGCTGATTCTTCCACGAATCAGACTCAGAATCATAAGCAAAACCATCACCAGTTGTTCTGCCTCAGCAACTCTATATGAATACATCATACCCTCGCCTGGAGCTAGTGAAATCACATCACTGCGTCTACCTAGGGGGCTCAAATTATCTCATTCAAAAATCATCATCATCATGCAATCACATCATCAATTCATCTCATCAAGAACAGTCCTCAACATCCACCGACACCAACATGAGGGATCTCTTAGTTGTAAAAACACAAGCAATACAGACAAGTAATACACAAATAAGGTAGTAGCACGTAATCAGGTAACATAGCGTATATGATATATAAATCCAAAACAAATAGGCAAACCCAAACAATTCAAACATATGCAAATGATGTATGCCTGCCCTATGGCTAATGATATCATCTGTCGGTTATATAGCTAACCCGACATGTCCTAGTAGCTAACCATTGGACAGAAACACCCCTTGCGGAGCAAGTAGGTTTGAGCTACAACCCCCTTGCTACTACCCACTCAACCCAGAGCCAGTGGAATAACCACTACTGCGGCTACTACCCAGGCGGGTGTTTAAAAGCTCAACTTGGAGCGAGTGGATTCACCACTACTGCCGCTACTACCTAGGCGTCACAATCTCTGACCTGGAGCAAGTGGGACGAACCACAACCCTTACTACTGCCCAGGTATCTTAAGCATTGACCCGGAGCAAGCGGGACGAACCACAACCCTTGCTACTGCCCAGGTATCTCAAACATATATTCATTCAATCTCAATTCATATTATCAATCCTCATTGTTATCAAATCTCAAACATTAACCTGGAGCAAGTGGGACGAACCACAACCCTTACTACTAACCAGGTATCACTAATACATTCATTCAAAACTCCATAATTAAACTCATTTATCATAAACATCCTTTTTCGTCTCATACTCGGAGCAAGTGGACAACGCCACTGCCAACTACCCGGGGTTACACATCACATTTCAACATTTTCCATTATTATACATTTAACACATTCATTCATTAATCATATATGCATTTATACTCAGCCATAATCAATAATGACTTTGCCGTAACCCGGCAATAACTCATCCATTCGGCTCATGGTTCAATCAAGAACCAGCCATTTATCAATAAATATAGCCTTTCGGCTCATGGCATACACGGTACTTCCACCGTCATCCTCCATATCTCATATAATCATCATTGATCATCATTGATCATAACTTTTTCCCTTGCTTCACTCGCAAGTTACCATATCCCCTAACTCTTTTCTCATTGATAGGCATATCATAATGATTTAATACATGAGGGGTGAGATCGGAGGCTTAGAAGTATGAGATTTGGCTTTTAAAACTCAAAAATCAACTTTGGGAAGAAAACAGGGCCACGCGTACGCGCACTCCACGCGCACGCGTGGATGGCCACAAAACTCATCGACGCGTATGCATCATGCATGCTAACACGTGGATTGAAAAATACCCAAGCGACGCGCACGTGTCCACCACGCAAACGCGTGGGTGCTCTCGTGCCCTAGGCACAAAACAGGCACAGTTCAGGCACAACCCTCTGGAAAATGGCTGGGCATTGGGTGCAGCACATCAGCGCGCCCGCGCACACCACGCGCACGCGTGGATGGCGTTTTCTGAAAGAACGGCACGTACGCGCCAAGTGCGCCTACGCGCGAGGGGCCATTCTGCTAAAATTTTTCTAAGTTAAAAGCTTCAGAATTCACAGATTCAACCCCCAATCTTCCAACGGACATAACTTTCTCATTTTAAATCGTTTTTCACCCGTTCTTCGAACGGCATGGACATCCCGGATCCAATTTCATTTCTAAACAGATTTGGCACAAAATAGAGATCCGTAGTCTAAGTTATGTCCCATCAAAGTATGCTCAAAAACCATGTTTTTTATACAAAACCACAAAGTGCCATTTTCAAAACAAGCCATTTTCAACTCTTCTCAAAATCAACCAAAAATGCCAATTTCAACCCTTTTTGAAACCAATCAAAATATACCAAAATCAACATCAAGCCTCCTCAACTCATACATTAACACTTTACCACGATTCACAAAACCACCATATAACCATTTTTACCCATTTCAAACAAATGGCTAAGTTACAAACATATCAACATGTCATACCTCCTTCCTCATCCCAATTTCCAGCAATACTATTTCCAATCAACCATCATTATACATAATCAATATCATACTCACTATCACGTGGTTTCACCCCCAAACCTACATTAATCATTCCTCAAGCATATATCACAACATACATATCTCTCATGCATTATCATACCATCAAGGCATCAATAGTCATACTCACATATATGACCACATAATATATCTCAACCAAAATCAAACATACCTCATCTATACAATTTCATCCAAAATTACCAATTTCCACACTTCAACTCATCAAACCTCAATATTCAATAACTAACCCAATCATTAACTAACCCAATCATTCATATATTCATTATCTGAAATTCATCCAATCACTTGTGTCATCATACAATGCACACATCAACTTACTTTCCTTACCTCTTTCCGGCCTCCGGCCCAATTTCACAATTTAAATGCATAAACCACAAATTAATACTCATTACCCAATACATCAAATTTTCAATACACCAAGCATATAAGGCCACACAATTCTCAACCCAATCATCAATTCACATTACATACCAACTATGCATATTAGCACCAACCATTTACACAATCCAAACTTAATCCTAGGGGCATCTAGCCTAGGAATTCTCATCACACCACACGGTACTTAAATGAAACTTAAATCGTACCTCTTGTAGCCAGACCAATTGAGCCTCTTCTATGGAAGTCTCCACCAACCCTTAACTTCAAGCCTCACCAAAGCTCCACAAGCAACACCAACCTCCCAATTGTGCATCAAAATCACCAAATACACTAACATAACCAATTTCACATACATACATCAGCCTAAGGCTCATAAAAATGATAAATTACAAGGGTTTGAGCACTTCTTACCTCAGCCCATATGAAGTAGGGATAGAACCCACTTAGAATCCATGTTGGAGTATCCCTAAACATCCAAAATCACAAGATTTCAACACTAACTACCCAAAAACGTGTAACAGTGGGGAAATTCGAAAACTGGGCAGAGATGAATAAAATACTCACCACAATACTTAGATAGAATCGTAGAGGATGAGAAGAGCAATGCGTGGTCGCAAACGGCTCGTCAATCGGAGCTCCGTAGCTCAAGTTATGGTGGTTTGAAGATCAAAGAGAGTTAGGTTTTCTCTCTTCTCTTCTCTCTTCTCAATTCAGCGCCCAACACTCATTCTTTAGGGCAAAATGAGCTGAAATACTCATAACTAATGTTTATATATGTTGGGTCTTGGGCCCACTTAGGCCCAGTTCACTTATTTTTGTCCGTTGGCCCAATTTTGGACCAAAACTTTTAAGATTAGCGCTCTAAATCGCACTTCAAATATCTCTACCTCCTCTAATTATAATTCCTCATTTCTTAATCCTATTTACTCATAATCAATTTTCTCAACTGCAGTACCAGATAGGTCTCAGCCGGTACTACCGGTCAAAATTCCACTGCGCACTTTTACGCAGAAAACTATATCTTCTGACTCGGAAAAATTCACTAAATCCAAATATCATATTTAAATCATCAAATTCCAATTGCCAAATCTTCCACCCATATTCGCTCCTACTTAACTTATTATTTAATTAATTTCGGTTAGACCGGGTATTACAAACACTGCACTTTTTTTCCATAGAAGCTATTACCTCTACCTCATCCATAGTGACGGTCTCTTCATCTTTCTCTATTAAAATCTCCTCTTCCACCATTAAAGCCTCCTATATTTTCACTATAACTGCCTCTTCCACTATTAAAATCTCCATTGAAACTAAAATTACTTCTGCCTTCATTAAGTTCACCAATAAAATTTTATTTTCCTCCGCCAGTGACATATGTATCAAATCTAGTCTCATTCATTGTTGATCTATCATCATAAGTTGTTGATCTATCATAACCAAACTGAGCTATATCTTCTCTTGCAGATCTACCTCCTCTGTCTTGATAGCCACCTCGAAAACTATCTATCTGATAACTTTCTTGTGTGTGATGCGCTAAATTAGCTGAATGAACTGGTCAGATTTGCGAAACTTATCTAACAAACACTCATGAATCATTAGTACTACCTCATGCTCTCCAACACTAATGCCTTGTAGATGAGTCATCACATAGATGATAAGTGGTGCATATTCTTCCGTAAGAAGAATTGTGTTAACATGATCACTTTCTTTAATTGGTTCACCTACTGAAGCTAGTGTATTTATTGTACTTTTTATAGCAAGAACATAATCACTCACAAAGGATCTAATTTGAACGCTACTCAAGCGATTTTTCAACTGCATTAAGCATGAAATAAATATGAACCGAATCGAGTTGAATTAACCGGCTGGGTCACCAAGTTCGCATGAAACCCGTCGAATCGAACTGGTTCAACGGGGTCTGTTGCATGGACGGTTCAACGAGTGGCTTGGTCCGGCCAAGTACCGAATGACCAAATTTTTGATCAAACCAGCCGGATCAAGTCGGGTTTGATAACTATGCTTTAGCTCCTATCTGACAAGAGAAATGATCTTCAAGTCTTTTCCACACTTCATTTGCAAATACATATCCAACCATTCTGGTTATAAAGGGTTTAGTCATCAATACTATGAGCCACGATTTTAGCAGTGCGTCTTGCTTCTTCTACAGCTTGTAGGTTGAATTTACTATTCTGATAGCTGATACTGTTAGGTACATTTCTAGTATTTTTTCCTCCAGCGATGTGATCCAGCAAATCATTACCTTCGATTGTTGATTCTGTTTGATCTTTTCACTATAAGTAGTTTTCATCATCCAATTTCATAAATATTGGGGTAGATGTGAAGCTGGATTGCATTCAGATTGAGGAACCTAGATCTAATAGTTCTAAAATGTTTGTACCTAAATTTGCCATGAATAAGAGAAAAACCAAAGTTCTAATACCATAAAAATAGCAGATTTAGGTTCAATGGAACAGAATTAAAACTCTAACATTGAGAGAAAATGAGAATATAAGTAGAGAAAAAAATTGTAAATTACATTATTAAAAGCTTAGCAATATTAACAGAATGAGAATATATAAAGAGTACATAATATTTATAGAGTATTTTTTTATTCTATCACACATTTTTTATACTATAAAAAAAAGTTAACCACTTAAAAAGATACTAATAATTTTACTGACTCATTCTAACTAACTTGAGCTTATTCAACTTAAAATTCTTAAAACATTCTTATCACCCTCACTTGCTCCTCATTATCCTTACAGTTTCAAAACCAATCCATTTTTTTCTTAAGAAATTAATTGACCAGTTATTTAATAAAATTCAATAATAATAAATTACACTTTTATTCAACTCTCATCTCTCTCCTTTAATAATGTTATTTATCATTATTTTTGTTGATATACTTCTTTAGAATAAAGGAGGGTTAAAACACAACAAATTACAGATGTTTGTTTGTTTGAGTAAATTAAAAGTTTTGTTTTAATCCTAAAATTATAATGTAATTAAATTTTAGTCTATGAAACTACATTATGTCAATTATTTTAATTTGATCTTTAACTAGTTGATGATTAATCGTTAATATTTGTTAATATATTGTAAAGTAATAAATCAATACATTTAGTGTTATACGACATACCACTTGGTACTTGCCTATGTTATGTCACATCATAATATGTATAGGAAAATAATTTTAAAGGGTTAATGTTTAAATTGTGCCTAAAAAATTATGTCGAAAATTTCAATTTATAGTCTAAACTCTAAAAGAGTTAACATTTCAATTTAGTTTCTTCAAGATATCTATTACCAGAAGAATAGTGTTAGGGAGCTAATGGTCTAAGTGTATAATGTGTACAATGGGTTAAATCTTTGGTCCATGAATAAAATGAACATCACTCACACTATCCAGAATAACCATCCGAATACCAGGGATAATAAACATCTCATGTCATCAAATCACTCATCCTAAAAACTTAAGTTAATTTTAGAGTTCACCAAGAATCGAACCCTGGACCTTTTGGATCTAGAGCTCTAATATCATGTCATGAACCCACTCATCCTAAAAGCGTAACCTGACAAGACAATGTAACACTAATGATCATATCTCTAATACTTCATAAACCTCCATTGTACACATTATTCGCTTAAACCATTGGCTCCCTATACTTTTCCTTACTAGAAATCAAGTTACTCTTTCTATTAAGGTGTCCCTATTAAATGTATGCCACATAACACATTAAAAACGTGACACGTGACAGATTTTACTATAAATAATTATCAGTAACTAACGCGTTCTTATTTGAAAAATTAACAGAAGAATAAACATACATAACTCACATTGGTATCTTTGAAACCAAATTTTGAGATGTGGAGTTTTTTAGGAGAAAAGTTAACTTGTGCATGATTTTTCAAGGACTATTTTAAACAATAACCCTAAATTTGCATCTCATTAAATATCAATAAAAAAAAAAAAACCTTAGGATCGGAACAATGTAGATGGAAAAGAGAGAGTGATAATGATGATGGGGGGTCCTATGATTGAAACCTTCATAAAGAAGTTGAACCATTGAATGTGGTGAGAATGCATGGGACCAAAACTCAGCTTGTGTTCAATTCAATAATTATTACAAATTATTCATTCATTCATTCATGTGTAGCATTGTTGTGCTTACAAATTAAGCAGGACTTTTTTGGTACGGTTGAGTAGAAGAGTGTCACACAAAGTCCATGAAAGTGTATGCATATCACTAACCAAATATCATATAGCCAATCTCCATTTTAGAAAATGGCTAGGTCAATTTTTCCAACCACCCAAAAAATAATAGTCACAGAAATAAATCCAAGGACCTAATTGAACTCTAATAAAAAGTTTATGATATATATGGCTGTTTTAAATTTTGGTTTTTATAAATGTGAAAATTTTGATTTTAACACATATTTTAAATTTGCAGACTTGCAGATACTCTTAAATTTTGATTCACACATATTCTTCAAAATGAATAAATGGAAAAAGATAATCATGAATTAAAATCCAAAACCATTTAATAAGTTATCAATTTTATTGTGAATTTGTGATAAATTTTGACTGACAAGATTCTTTACGCCGAAATATTATAAGAAAATTTACCTTTTAGTGGTGATTTATTTTATTTTTAACCACAATAAAAATTATCAGTAATTAGATATTAGTCATTTTATATTTAATTGTTAAAATGTTTTAGCTATAAAGTACAGACACTTTATTGAGTTGTCGTATCTGCATGTTGGACACATTTTAGACATAACACTCACCGACACTCGTACGACACGCGAGTCTGCTATATTCAAACCATGTCTTAATAAAGATAAAAAAAATTTCTCCAGACACACTTAAACACACCTAAATACCATCACGTGTTAGTGTGTCCGGTCTTATTCTTAATATATATTCTTAAAATAAATTTAGATATAGTATATATTATTATTTATTAAAACAAAAAAAAACATTTTAAATACTTGATATAATTAAAATTAAATATTAAAAATAATTTAAAAAAATAATTTATATTTTAATATCAATAAAATATTAAAATATCGTTACGGTTTATCTAAAAAATACTTTATATTTTATATGTATGCGTGTCCCCGTGTCATGTAAAATTTTAAAATTCGCGTATCGGCGTGTCCCGTGTCGATCCGTGTCAGTGTCCGTGCATCAT
Source organism: Arachis duranensis (assembly GCF_000817695.3). NCBI lineage: Eukaryota > Viridiplantae > Streptophyta > Magnoliopsida > Fabales > Fabaceae > Arachis > Arachis duranensis. Next base: position 9,624,926 of record NC_029773.3, on the reverse strand, counting down.
AATATTTTAGTGATAATTATAGCAATCATTAGTATAAACTGTTTTTAATGGTCATAAAAATTCTATAATATAATTTTTATAGACCTACAAAAAAGTAAGTTTGAATAATCAAGACAATTTTTTAAATATGAAATGTGTTACTGAGTTAGTAAGAAAATTTTTCATTTACTTTCTTACACCAGCAAAAAATTGAAGATAAATAGAGTAAAAAGAGTGACACCAATATGTATTTTAGTTTAACATTAAAATATAATAAAGTTTACGTCCAATCACAACTAGAAAATGAATAAATACAGACAGATTTACAGACAGATTTAGTCTTTATTACAGACGGATTTTTGGTTACCGACGAAATTATCGACGGATTTTGTCCCTCTGTAAAAGCCCCGTCGGAAATTATTTACCGACGGATTTTTTTCCGTCGGAAAATTACCGACGGATTTTTACGATTTATCGACAGATTTTTCCTCTGTAAATTCTCCCTCCATTTCCTGACGGCAACAAACTTACAGACAGATTTTCCGTCTGTAATTACATACGGATTTTTCGATGGATTTTCCGTCCGTAATTACAGACGGACTTTCCGACGGATTTTTCGTCGGTAATTACAGACGGATTTTTCGACAGATTTTTCGTCTGTAATTTAAACTTTGGAAAATCATGATTACAGACAGAAAATCCGTCTGTAAATCCATCTGTAAGGTAAAATAGAATTTTTCTAAATTACAAAATAAACTTGTTTTTATACAAAATAAATATAAATTTAATACAAATTTTTATCTAATTTATATTTGAATATTTATAATATTTCAAAACATAAACAAATTCATCGTATTATCAAACTAAAAGAAAAGTATTATAAACAAGCAAGTCAATATAATTCAAAACATAAACAAAATGTATTGATACATCAACTATAATTCTCCATATATTGTTCAACCACACTAAAACTATCAGCTATAGAACTATCAGCTATAGTATTCAGTGTCATCTTCATCCTCATCATCATTATAGCCCTCATCCGAAGACATTGAGGGTGGCGGCGGTGGCGGTGGTAGTGGAACTGCACTAGAACTACTTGACGCTCTAACCTTCTCATAATAGCTAACATAAGCCTCATTCCATCTCTTCTGTTTCAGCTTTTCCTTCTTGGCCTTTCCAATTGTCCATTCCAACTTTTCTAATTTTTTTTTTAGTCTTTTCCAAAGGAGCCAAGCGTGTATCTAACAACTTACTAATACGCTCATCTGTTTGTTGAGTAACACGCTGAAAAAGCTCTTCATTGAGATTATGAATCTGTTCTCGCAAATCAGGAGCAGAATTTTGATTTCTTGGTGCTCTTCCAGATACAGAATTGGCAGAAGTGGTTCCAGACTTGATAGAGCTAGCAAAGAATGACCCTTTTCCATAAACTCGATTCTTCTTTTGCCCACCACACACTTCCTCCCAAATCAAGTCATCATCAATTGGTTGTAGCTCCATTCCCTGTGCTTGAGCCTCGGCATGTTGAGCCTGAACTTCTGCCAACTTTTTTATAAACTTCTCATATTGCATAATGATTATATCAATTATATTATTATTATTAAGACAAATAGCCATGCATATTACTTAATAGAAAACTTTCGGATTTTGCACAAAACTTTTCTAATCAAATTGTATATATTTAAATTCAAACAATAGAAAACTCCAATAATAGTCACAAGCAAAAATGAGGCTGAATTTTCACAAGAAATCTTCACAAACAGCAAGAACAGTTTAATAGTCCCAAGAATATTGAGCTAAATATTAGTATCAACATTCTTTATGATATGCTAAAAGCAAAAACAAGATTAATACTACATGATGAAGGAGATTCTGATAATAGGAAGGGGAGACATGAACACTACATGATGAGTAATGGGGACATGCCAGATAATAAACTTCAAAGTTTCAAAAACCATTTCACTTTGAATAATTTGATGCAAAAGTTTCACATGTTAGGCAGAGATGGGACAAGCTTACCATATTCCAAGAGAATAATGCATGCTTCACATGCTTTCTACACAAGATTAAGATTGGTGAACTATATTATCTCTTAAGTTGGTCTATGGAATCAAATTGTGAATAATTGAATAGACCCTATATAAAGAGATGCGTCAAAGGGCTTAGACTACAGAAACTTGGAAGAAAAGAAACCAACTATAAAATCACAAAGCACAAAGCTGAATAATAATAATAATAATGTTGAACATAGTTAGGACCACTAAATACAGTAATGTTAATGCCAGACAGCTAGAAATTAGTTAATAATTTTGACATAGGAGGAGTATTTGTGCTATATCTCACATGAGTGTCTTGAGAGCGCTTGTCCACCCATTTAGACTTGTCACTTTTAAGTGTGTGGGTTTCTTTGAAGACCTCCTCGTGGGTTGGTGTACGACCCAACTGCTTCTTCTGTTCCACATAAAATACAAAATAAGAAAAATTTTACATAAATAGATGTCTATTAAATAAGATCTAAAGCCACTTAAATTATGTTACCATCCTCTCTATAGTTGAGCTCAATGGAATAGAACCACCGCAATGGACAGAACCACCTAAGAGTGACGCTCGATTCTCTCTTGCTTTTTTCCTTATATTTTTCCATTTCTCATCTGTTTCCCAATACCTTTCCAACACCTTTTTGTAAGCAGGAATTAGCCATTCGTGGGTTGTATCCACACCCTCACGGATATCTGACATCATTTGGCTAAATCGCTTACTTGTCCTATACTTGAAAGCCCTCCAGAAAAACTCATCATCGTCATCATCAATAAGAAAGTGGCTCTGCACATACTCATCAAGTTGCTACTTATAAGATTCAAATCACATGAACAATATTCAATCCAAAATAATTTTATTCAATCCAACACTTTTACCATCCACTCCTTAAACCAAAGCTTCTTTGTCGGAAGAGGGACATCTCCAAAATTTTTGTACGGTTTATCATATTGTTTCTTGATGATCTCTGTAATCTTCTGAGAACCAGGAGGGAAAGGTAACCAACTAATAATTTCATAAAGAATTGACAAGTTAGAAAACTATAAAAATAGTTTTAAGTCATTAGCAGTTTAATTTGAAATTAAAATATAGTAGTAAACACATTTAGATTAGGAGTAGTAAAAGAAGAAGAGTGATTAGTATTGCTTGCTGAAAGAGTAATAAGAGGAATAGGTAATGCAGTATGTAAAAATTGTGTAGAAGAGTAATAAGAGAAATAGGTAATGCAGTATGGGAAATCCACTAGAAGCTGCTATTTTAATTATGGAGAGATCCAAATTTTACCTTGTTTTTCCATCGGGAACCAATCTTTCTTTTGTGACACTATTAGGAACCGATGCAGTCTCTGATGGAGGAGATGTACTAGAGCTTCCAGGTGTCTCTGAATCAACTAATAGATTGGAATTGCGAAGCGGAGGAGGAATCGAAATTGGAGGAGGGGGTGGAGGAGGGGGACCCATACATCTTGGAGTAGGCCAACTTGGTGGAGGAAGACCCGTGTAGCCTGGATTAGGTACCATCAAATACGGTTGCTGGCTAAGTGATCCTGACTGAAAATCTGGCACAACCGAAGTCCTAGAAGAGGTGGAGGTGGTTGAAATAGCGGCTGCGGCAGTGGTGCAAGAACTTCTATGACCCTTGACACCTTTACCCTTGACCCGAGGAGCCATGACCTACATATATATTAAAGGACTATTATGCACAAAACTATCTGCAGAATATAAGTAAAAATATTAAGCATAGAGAGGGTGCAGAGCATAGTTAAAACCCTATCATAAAAAATGCTGTGTACACAAAAAAATCAGCCACCATACATACTGATTCACACATTTTCCCAACTAAATAATCAACCACCAGAATTATCAACATGCCATAGTAGAATAACCAAATCAGCACAAGTAGAATAATTAAACTTGATTATAGTAGTACAATGAAAGTTTAGAGGTGTTTGTGATACTCTTTTGCAGCCAGGTAAGATCACACATTCTGGTCACTGTAGAAGAATGAGTAGTACTATTGGGAAATGGTTGCATCAGAAGCAGAATGGAAATACTAATACCAGTATGAAAAAGAAAGATCAGGCACGTATTGAGAATACACGCGTGCATTCTGCTCTTTCCATTGCCGGGCTAGCATCTGCCTTGGCTGCTGTGGCCACAGCGCAGGACCCAGGTGGCAGCTCTTGTTCCAAATTGGACCTTGCTATGGCTTCAGCCACACAACTCTTAAAATTGGGACAGCGAGGATAGGAATAGGGACACAATTTCTTTTGTTTTGTTTCTGTCTCAATGTCTTTGTATTTTCTGCTTGAAATAGTTAACATTACCGAATACAAGCTATAAGAGAACAAGTTTTTGAAGTTGATCATGCATACATTGTAAGTGTGCCTTAAGAAGCTATCTCTTATAGATAACTTGTTGAAGTACAAGAGCAACCAACATCTCACCAACAAAAAATAAAAAGTTTACACAATTTATTTCTGGTTTCATTCTCTTAATTGACTATTCTCCTCCAAATTAGCATAAATGAACCTTTAGAAAAGTGTGATCAAACTCAATCATTACAAGATGAAAAAATAAAACTAACCAGTGAATAGTCTAAATGATGTTGGCAAATTTCTATTAGGAGTGACCCAAAATACTTCAGATTTGTTTGACTGGTAAAGCCCTGGATCAACAATCAAAGGCATCGCTCGTTTTTTCCTGCACAATGTGGTCCAATTCAGGATCATGTATAAAAGCAGGTTCAATCAAGATAATCAAACTTGAGAGTTCACCTAACTAGTGGAACTCTGGTAAACTAGAATCGTAAAACTCAATGCTTGAACTCATAGGAGTATACATGTAAATCCATAAACTAGATAGGAGACCCAATTAACTAGGGACTTCGATAACCTTGGGTTGTAATGTTGTTTATGTCAGGGGGAAGGAGGGAGAAGGAAAACTTACTCCTTCCATCGTAACCGACTTGTGTGCTCAATGAAGTTAAGATTTCTATCTACCTCCAAGAAAGTATATAGAAGATCTGCAGAATCATACACCTGTATATTAGTCTAATAATCATTGAGCAAAAGAAGCTTAAAAAGGGCAACAGAAACATTTCTTCTATAAGCCGTACAACTAACCATCTTGAGTCACAAGAGGGTAATCTGAAGCACTGAGATTAATAAACCAGTCCCAATCTTTGCTTCTCTTTAGATTAATGAAACATCAACCTAAATATAGAACTGGATTTTAAATTAGCCATGGGAAAATCCAGAACTGGGATTAGATTAGTCATGGATTAATAACTGGGGTCTTTTTGCCAAAGAACTTGAGCAAGTGAATGATGTTTCACAGCAGATGACAGTAGCAGTTGCACATTTTTTTAGATTATAAAACACACATTTTTTTAGAGAGCACGCGGGGCACACAGAGAGTGAGAGAGTGAGAGAGTGAGAGAAGGGGCTCACCTCATTCGTGCACTGCTACCCTTTTACCTTTCCAATGAAATTCCTTTACTACTGCCACTGCAACAAAGAGAGAGATTCAATCTTCAAACCAAACTGTAAGAAAGAGATTAAAAACAATAAGAAAGAATATGAAGCTTCCTAAATTTCAGAAAAGGGACAAGAAAAAATGAGTGTGGGACAGAGTTATGCTTTAAATATATTGAATTTTTAAGACAACTAGATTAAGTTACATGACAACTAAGACATACAAATTAAGAACAATATATGTAAAGAACAATATATATAAGCTAAAACAATACAAGCTAAAAATGATTACCCTATTAAAAATCAATATCATCATCAAAGTCTGCAACATCATCATCTTCATTTTTATTAGCCCCAGAACTAGAGCCGATGGACAATTCGACAATGCGGTCCTCTCCAAATGGAGACTTAAGACTGATAGGAGGCTCGGTGTCAGAAATCCTAGAAGGATTGCTCTCATCCGCTTGATAAGCTACATCATTCTCTTCCTCATCCTCCTCTACATGTACATGATTGATTTCAATTCGACCTCTTAGTTTAGTGTTTACAACAACACGCCACATAGACTTGCAATTTCCAGGATAAGGTAAGAAGTAAACTTGTTTAGCTTTTTGGGCGACAATGAAAGGATCATAGTGGCGATATCTTTTACTATGGTTGACTTCAGTTATTTTGTAGTCATTATGAATACGTGTTCCATTTGGACGACTTGGATCATACCATTGACATTTGAACAAAACAACTCGATTAGAGTCACTACCAGTGTATTCAAGCTCGAGTATATCTTCTAATACTCCAAACCAATCACTTTCCCCGCTGCCTATATCACCTTTAACAAACACACCAGTGTTATCGATTTTTTTTCCTTTTGACCTTGCAAGGGTATGAAATGTATATCCATTTACTTTATAAATTGGATAACTTGTTGCTTTGTTTGAAGGACCCCAAGAAAGTGATTGCAAACCAGGATCAACAATTTCATTACATTGATTTTGAACCTAGCTAGAAACATGCAACAAATTATTTTCAGGATATGTGATGCAAATCTTTAGTTAGAAACCTTTACAATAAATGATACGAATTTATGCACTTACATATGATGCAAACCAAGGGAGAAATCGGTCATCGCTTTCTCCAGGACAAGTTTCTTTCCAAAACCTTGATGAAAGTAGGACTAGAGTTTATAAGCTATGGGATTCATTAGTAGAAAAAGTGTAATTAACTGTTTAATAAAAGATTTGGGCACTTACATATAGAAAGGACTAACTTTGCTTTCATTGAGTAGAATATGCAAATGAGCTGCGGCCTTGTCTCGTTCATCTAACCAATGATCTTTAGCTTTACCAACCTTGCGACCAGGTCTATTAAATATTGATAAAGAGGCTTTAATTGTGTCTCCGCCGTCATCATTTCTTCCCACACGGGTTCGCCTCGATAAGATATGTGGTTCAAAGTAGAAAGAAACAAAACTTGAAATCTCCTTTGCCAAGAAAGCCTCACAAATCGAACCTTCAACCCTTGCTTTATTTTTCACTATTCGCTTGAATGCTCCTATCACCCGTTCAAACGGATACATCCACTTATATTGGACAGGTCCACACACACGTGCCTCATATGCTAGATGAATTGGCAAATGCTCCATCACATTAAAGAATCCCGGGGAAAATATCCTTTCTAACTTGCAAAGGATAATGGGAATATTCTGCTCCATAACCTCTAAATCATGAACCTTGAGAGTGGTTGAACACAAGTCTTTGAAAAACTGGCTTAACTCGGTAAGAGGCTTCCATATATTTGTAGGTAGTTCTCTAAATGCAGTTGGAAGCAAGCACTGCATAAAAATGTGACAATCATGGCTCTTCATACCAATAAACCTCCCCTAGGAAAGACTTACACATCTAGCAAGGTTAGATGCATAACCATCTGAAAATCTAAGTTGTTGCACCCACCTATACACGTCTTGTTGTTGTTCAGAAGTTAAAGTATAAGCTGCCTTAGGTTTGGACCAACAGTTATCACCGACATGCCGCAAATGTAAATCTGGACGCTTGCACAGTTCAGCCAGGTCTAACCTAGCCTTTTCATTGTCTTTAGTTCTATCAGTGTCCATAACAGTATTCATTATGTTATCAAGCACATTCTTCTCTATTTGCATTACATCAAGACAGTGACGAACCAGGTTATCCTTCCAATAAGGTAACTCCCAAAACACACTTTGCTTAGTCCAATTGTGAGTAATACCATACTCTCGCGATTTGATCCACTTTCCATTATCTGATATCTTCCCAAGTCCTTTAACCTTTTGCCAAATCTCCAAACCACTTAATCTGGTAGGAGCCTCTTCACTTTCTATTTTATTCTTCCTGAAGTCATTCTTATTGCGCCTATAAGGGTGGTTTGTCTGATATTCTTCCTGAAGTCATTCTATATATTCTGAATTTTTTCCTCTTTCTTCTTAAAAATTGATCTTCTTCTTATAATAAAATCGTGGCATTATTAGCCATTATTGTCAATCATATTTCATAATTATTATAATAATTTTTTTATTAGGAGCAGCAATCTCTTTCATATTTTTCTCATATCTTACTATTGATGGTTAATTCTTTTTAATTATAACCGGATCAGTATTTAAATCAAATAACAATATAAAATTTTATTGCACAATCAATCATAATATAAATTAAAATTAATTCTTAATCTATCCAACTAAATACTTATCATCACAATAAATGATAAAATTTTTCTAAATTCAACATATAACTTATTATTATAACTTATTATTATAAGATATATAAAATAGTAATGAAAATATATATTATTAATAAAAGTAAATTAGCTGAAAGATATAATGACCATAATGTTATTCCTATTAAAACTTTTCTACTAAAACTAAATTTTTCAATTGGAAAAAGAGCTGCTGCCTACTTATTTATATTATAAATAAATAATCCAGCTAGTAAGCAATATATAGATTGGAGTTGTATTTGAGATCTCATAATTTTCTCTTTAATTAAAGAAAAGAACTTCCAATGCAAGTTTCAAATACTTTATTATTTCTTTATGATGGTTAGTGTTCACTCACATTGATACATTTGATGATTTGGTTCAACTTCACGGTTTTCATTTATATATGTAGAGAGAAGTTAAACATACATTACTTTGTTATTTTTTTAATACTTTATTTAATTTTTAATTATAGTTAACATTCAACTATAACATTACTTTAGTTCAACTTCAATTCATAATATTCTTATATATATGGGAATACTTGATCATCAGGATCAGGATCTGTATAGATCCTTTAATTATTTTTAAGAACCTCAAGTTTGAAATACTTTATTTTTCTTTAATAGCACTTGATAATATCTAATTAAAACATTGATTTGGTTAAATTCTTTGTGATCTGCCACTAAATTTGCTCTATGAAACTCATTTCTTCTAGTAGGAATGAGAATTAGGATGGAGCAAGACGAATATTTGATAATTATTTATATCCATCTTGAACATATTTATGGATATCTTAATTTCTACTCTATATTCAAACTCGTGTATCACTACAAGAAATACGGATGATATCGGCGATTTTTTACTTATTAGCCGTGGTTTTAAACTACCGCAAAATTAAATACCAGCGGTTGAATGGATCACCCTAGTTATTGGCGCAGGTAGGTGATTTCGTGGCGGTTTTCAACAACCGCTAGTATAACTGCTGCCTAATCAGGCTGATAATTTTGCGGCACTCAATAACCGTCGCTATTTTAGTAAGTGGATTTAAAAAAATAATATGCGATGGTTATACAACCCTACAAATTTATATGCATTTTTTTAAAAAAAATTGCGACGATTTTAAACCGTCGCAATTTCCTACACTAGCTTAAAAAAAAGTCTGACCAATTATAATAATTTATACCATTTTTTACTATAATTTATTTTCTTTACATCATATTTATTAAATTTGATATATTAACATAAAAAAACATTAAATAAACTATTAAACACGTAGATAATTTCAAAATGTTAACTAAAAAATATTTATTTATAAATTATTTACTCAAAAAATATTGAACAATACAAAACTACTATGCTAAGAAAAATCTATTATCTTCAAGTGCAACTTGCCTACATCATCTTTATGAACCTTGCCTAATTTTGGCCAATTATCATTGGCAGATTGATCATAATGTCCCGAACCAATCAAATTTATTGTATATTGGTAATATAAAGAAAACACAAAAGGTCAAACAATCATTTTGGGTGATTCTAGTCTATGATATCACTAGAAGTGTCTCAAGCATACACTATTCATTCCCAAGAACAGGAAGCGAACTAGAGAACAAATTAGGGTTACTTGATGCATGAAATGCAATAGTGCCGCGTGGTATCTCCCATGCACTGCTTCCCACCTTTTTACCAACACTAAGTGAGAAAATTCTAGATGAACATATAAAAATAGTTGAAATTTGATTTCTTTTCTTAATTTTAAAACAAATCTATGTCCTTACAACTACATATACATGCATTAAATACGGGGTGAGAGGAAGCACTTGTGGCACCATGAGTTGGCACAGAATCCCCAAAATGTTTGTTCATCCAGTTCAATCACTTCTTAATTAAATATTCCAATGGCACAAACAACAAGTAAAGCATCACTACATAAATCACTCAAACTCAACAAAAAATTCCGAAAAGTGCCATAATTATTAATCATTTTGTATCTCCAGAGAAATAACCCACATTGACCCTCAAACTCGAGGTGCAGGGCGACGCGGTGGCACCGATGTATTGTTGGTAGATTGGATTTTTTTTACCATCTTTTGTTTGTATTCTTGACAAGAACAAAAATAAAATAAAAGAATAAACTGAAACTAAATCAAAAAGAAAAAAGGATGGATTTAGAACTAAATAATAGATAAAGAAATCTGAACCAAGTTAAATAAAGACATAATCTCAACCAAGTAGCACATGAATAGCGAGCAGATCTTGGACAGAAGCATCGTTTGAAATGGGTAAAGAGGTGCTTCTCTTGTAAAAACATGAAAACCTAGCCAAAAAAAAGAGAAAAAACAAACAAAATACCTAATAAATAAAGAAAGGAAGAAGGAGAAGACCTTTCGATGAGCAGTAGTAGAGCTGATGGAGGTTGGAGGCGATGCTTGTAGGACGCTCATGCACAGCTTAGAGGAGATGGCGAGCAGATCTGGCAGAGCAAAGGAGGTAGAGGAACAAGGCGTAAAGAGAATGATGTTGAGAGATCTTGAAACCGCCGCAAAGACGATGATGAAAATGTGTGTGTGTGAGAGAGAGAGAGAACTCCGATAATTGTTAAAGTAAACACAAAATGAGATTGAGATTTAGGAGAAAGAAGGGGCGAAGCTACGAGAAAATGTATAAATATTTGGGGTTTTTTCTAAAATTATTGCATTAACCACCACTAAATTAGTAGATAACAGCTGATTTAAAATCGCCTCTAAAATAGCACTGCCATCTATCATTTGTCTTGTAATATGGGTTAGGAGGATATTAACAGTTTTAAAAATATCTTTTAACGTTTAATTTGTTTCAATTTTTTCAATATTTTAAATACGTTTCAAATTATACTTTTAACCATTAACACTATTAATGAACGTCAATGACATCTTAATATAGAATTGTCATATTTGGAATCACTTTATTGGTTTAATACTTAATGGTTGCTCTTTTAATGTAAATTTGATATTTGATTATAACTGTATTAATATTTGATTATTGCCGTTTTAATGTAAATTTAATGAATAATACTATATATCTAAGTTTTTTTAGAGAAAATTTCATTCTTCTCTTCTACGAGATATTAAAATGATATTCTTTTTCCTTTTATTTTATAAATGTACATTCTTCTCCCTTCTAACTTTTAAACAACCTCCTCTTTAATCCATTTTAATTTTTTTGTGTTAACTAATGTTAACTTTATCTATTTTTTAAGAAAAAATAAATTATTTTTAAAAAAATACCCATTAAAAAAATTTTATTTTTTATCATTAAATTTTGCTTACCAAAATACCCTTTAATAAATTATTTTTTTATTGATTAAATTGTATTTTTAAAAAAATTTAATAATTATATTATTTTTTTCTAAAATACCCTTCAACAATATTTTAATTATTAAATTATGATTTTACTAAAATTTTCGATAACAATTTTTTTATATTTTACTATTAATTTTTCGATATTTATATATATTATTTTAACATTAAAATTTTTGCTAATAGGTATTTTTTAAAAAATATTTTATTTTTTCTTAAAAAATGGATAAAGTTAACATTAGTTAACACAGAAAAATTTGAAATGGATTAAAGATTAAAGAGGAGATTTTTTAAAAGTTAGAAAGGAGAGAAATGTACATTTATAAAATAGAGGAAAGGGGAGTGAAATTTTCTCTTTTTTTTTTTTACGAATCAAGTTCAACTAAGTTAAATAACATGACTTGGAATAATAATAGTTATAACTGATTTTTGTTATGTTAGACCAACTTAGTTAAACTTGATTAACAAAAAAACTTAGATGTGTAGCATTATTCAAATTTAATACTTGATCGTTACTCTTATTGTTACTATTATATGATTGTATTAATATAGGTTTAATGCTAATTAGAATTTTCTAATAGTTATTTTTAGAAATTAAATTTATTATTGTTAAAAATATTAGTAAAAATATTTATTTTCTACTAATATAAGTTTAATATTTGATGATTGACTATTTTATATTTTTAATAAATAAGACCAGTTTAATCAGTGATCTAACAGTTGAACCAATAATAATCTAGTGATTCGGTAATTTGGCCGAGTGGATCATCGGTTCGGTCTGAATGGTCCGAACCACTGAATTTTTATGTTAGGCTGCGTTTGTTTACGAAGACAAGAGACACAAAGATACAAAATCGTATTTGACAGAAGAGACATGGACAAAAATAATGTATCTAGAAACACTGAATTAGTGTATTTTGTATCTATCATGACAAAAAAAACACAGAAATACTAACAAAAAACATAACTTATTTTTTATTTTTTCTTTCATTATTTTTGTTATTTTTTCATAATTATATTTTTTATTATTATATTTTTTGTTTCAAATTTTTTAAATAAAAAATAAAAAAATTAAATTTTTATAATTTATTCTAATTTATCACCAAATAAAATACAAAAATATAAAATTTTATGTCCTTATTTTGGATTTGGATCCTCTAAAGTTTGAATTTCACTTTGGAGAGTAAAGTGTGATCTCTCATCATTGATTTCATAGGTGAGACCAAAAATAAATATAAAAGAGAAACTATTCAAGGATAGAAGATCATACTTTATTCTCTAAAATGAAATTCAAACTTTAGAATATCCAAATCCCTTTAGTTCTTGAGTATATACCCATTTTGGTCCTCAAAGAATTTTAGATTGGACACTTTAGTCCCCAACTAAAATTAATTATTCGATTGGTCCCTAACAATTAACTCCATCAGTCACTTAGGTCCTTTACTCCGTTAATTCTAACGGAGGTGATGAGCGGATAATTTATATGCTTTTTGGCATTGTTTTTAGATAGTTTTTAGTAGGATCTAGCTACTTTTAGGGATGTTTTCATTAGTTTTTATGCTAAATTCACATTTCTGGAGTTTACTATGAGTTTGTGTGTTTTTCTGTGATTTCAGGTAATTTCTGGCTGAAATTGAAGGACCTGAGCAAAACTCCGATAAAAGGCTGACAAAGGACTGCTGATGTTGTTGGATTCTGACCTCTCTGCACTCAAAATGAATTTTCTGGAGCTATAGAACTCCAAATGGTGCGCTCTTCAAGGCGTTGAAAAGTAGACATTCAGAGCTTTCCAGTAATATATAATAGTTTATACTTTATTCGTGATTAGATGACATAAACTGGCACTCAACGCCAGTTCTATGCTGCATTCTGGAGTCAAACGCCAGAAACACGTCACGAACCAGAGTTGAACGCCAAAAACACGTTACAACTTGGCGTTCAACTCCAAAAGAAGCCTCTGCACGTGTAAAGCTCAAGCTCAGCCTAAGCACACACCAAGTGGGCCCCGAAAGTAGATTTCTGCATCAATTACTTACTTCTGTAAACCCTAGTAGCTAGTCTAGTATAAATAGAACTTTTTACTAGTGTATTCAGTGTCTTTTGACCACGTTACATCTTTGGTCTCGATTTTATTCTATTATTCATCTTAGGAGACTATTGATCACGTTTATGGGGGATGGCCATTCGGCCATGCCTGAACCTTCATCACTTATGTATTTTCAATAGTGGAGTTTCTACACACCATAGATTAAGGGTGTGGAGCTCTGTTGTACCTCGAGTTTTAATGCAATTACTATTATCTTTTATTCAAATTCAATCTTATTTCTGTTCTAAGATACTACTCGTACTTCAATCTAATGGATGTGATGATCTATGACACTCATCATCATCCGTCCCTATGAACGCGTGCCTGACAACCACTTCCGTTCTACAAGCGAAAGCTAGAGTGTGTATCTCTTGGATTCCTGATGCACGATGCATGGTTGCCCTCGCCTGACAACCGAGCATTCCATTCCGTGAGATCATAGTCTTCATGGTATAAGCCAGAATTGATGGCGGCATTCATAAGAATTCGGAAAGTCTAAACCTTGTCTGTGGTATTTCGAGTAGGATTCTGGGATTGCATGATTGTGACGAGCTTCAAACTCGCGATTGTTGGGCATGATGACAAACGCAAAAGAATCAAGGGATTCTATTCCAACATGATCGAGAACCGACAGATGATTAGCCGTGCCGTGACAGAGCATTTGGACCTTTATCACTGAGAGGATGGGATGTAGCCATTGACAACGGTGATTCCCTACATACAGCTTGCCATGGAAAGGAGTAAGAAGGATTGGATGAAGGCAGTAGGAAAGCAGAGATTCAGAAGGAGCACAGCATCTTCATATGCCTATCTGAAATTCCCATCGATGATCTACATAAGTATTTCTATCTTTATTTTCTGTTTATTTATTATTATTATTCGAAAACTCCATCACAATTTATTATCCGCCTGACTGAGATTTACAAGATGACCATAGCTTGCTTCATACCAACAATCTCTGTGGGATCGACCCTTACTCACGTAAGGTTTATTACTTGGACGACCCAGTACACTTGCTGGTTAGTTGAGCGAAGTTGTGAAATTATGTTTAGACCATGGTATTGAGCACCAAGTTTTTGGGGCCATTACCTAGGAATCAATTTTGAACAACAATTTAAGTATGAATCACAATTTCATCCACCAAGTTTTTGGCGCCGTTGCCGGGAATTATTCGAGTATGGACAACTGACGGTTCATCTTGTTGCTCAGATTAGGTAATTTTCTTTTCGTTTATTTTCAAAAAAATTTCAAAAATCTTTCAAAAAAAATTTTTTCCCTTTGTTTTCGAAAAATCCTTCAGAGTTTTTAAGAATGAATTCTAGTGTTTCATGAAGCATGTTGAAGCCTGGCTGGCTGTAAAGCCATATCCAAATTCTTTTGGATTGAGGCTTCCAATCATCAGCATAGAGGCAAGTTAATTGAAATATCAGCTATTGTATGACTGATTTATATCCTAAAGCTGGCTGGCTATTAAGCCATGTCCAACCCTTGGATTGGAGCTTTAGGCTAACATTGAAAGATTCCTAGAATTCTTTTTAAAAATTTTGAATTTCTTATTTTCTTTTTCCTATATGTTTTTCGAAAAATATAAAATAAAATAAAAAAATAATAAAATCATAAAAATAAAAAAAAATTTGTGTTTCTTGTTTGAGTCTTGTGTCATGTTTTAAGTTTGGTGTCAATTGCATATTCATATTGTTCTTGTATTTTTCGAAAAATTCATGCATTCATAGTGTTCTTCATGATCTTCAAGTGGTTCTTGGTAAGTCTACTTGTTTGATCTTGATGTTTTCTTGTTTTGTGTTCTTTGTTGTTTTTTCATATGCATTTGTGCATTCATATTGTCTAAGCATTAAAGATTTCTAAGTTTGGTGTCTTGCATGTTTTCTTTGCATCAAAAATTTTTCAAAAAAAATATGTTCTTGATGTTCATCATGATCTTCAAAGTGTTATTGGTGTTCATGTGTTCTTGGTGTTCATCTTGACATTCATAGTGTTCTTGCATGCATTAAGTGTTTTGATCCAAAATTCTTTGTTTTGAGTCATTTTTATGATTTTCTCTCTTATCATTAAGAAAATTTTTAAATCAAAAAATATCTTTTCCTTATTTCTCTCAAAATTTCGAAAACTTGAGTTGACTTAGTCAAAAAAATTTTAAAAATTAGTTATTTCTTGTAAGTCAAGTCAAATTTTCAACTTTAAAATTATTATCTTTTCAAGTTCTTTTTCAAAAAAATCAAATATCTTTTACTCTTATCTTATGATTTTTGAAAATTTAAAATATTTTTTCAAAAATCTTTTTCTTAGTTTTATCTTTATTTTCGAAAATTATGCTAACAATTAATATGATTGATTCAAAAATTTGAAGTTTGTTACTTTCTTGTTAAGAAAGGTTCAATCTTTAAATTCTAGAATCTTATCTTTTAGTTTCTTGTTAGTAAAGTAATCAATTTTAATTTTAATCATATCTTTTTATCTTATTTTTTATATCATATCTTTTTCAAAATTTTATCTTTTTCAAAAATTTGATTTTAAAATATCTTTTCTAACTTCTTATCTTCTTATCTTTTCAAAATTAATTTTCAAATCTTTTTCAACTAACTATTTGACTTTTTGTTTGTTTCTTATCTTTTTCAAAATCACCTAACTACTCTTCCCTCTCTAATTTTCGAAAATACCTCCCTCTTTTTCAAAAATTCTTTTTAATTAATTAATTATTTTAAATTTTAATTTTAATTTTATTTTTTATCTTAATTTTCGAAAATCATTAACTCATTTTCAAAATTGTTTTCGAAAACTTCTCTCTCATCTTATTCTATTTATTCATTCATTTACTAACACTTCTCTTCATCTCAAATCACTGCCCCTATCCTCACTCTTGTATTTGGATTCTCCTTTCTTTTTTCCATTTCTTCTTCTACTAATAATAAGGAACCTCTTTACTGTGACATAGAGGATTCCTCTTCTTTTTCTATTCTCTTCTCCTTCATATGAGCAAGAACAAGGAAAAAGGCATTCTTGTTGAAGCTGATCCAGAACCTGAAAGGACTCTGAAGAGGAAACTAAGAGAAGCTAAATTACAACAATCCAAGGACAACCTTGCTGAAAATGTCGAACAAGAAAAGGAGATGGCAGCCGAACCCAACAACAATAATGCAAGAAGGATGCTTGGTGATTATACTGCACCTACGTCCAAGTTTGATGGAAGAAGCATCTCAATTCCTGCCATTGGAGCAAATAATTTTGAGCTGAAACCTCAATTAGTTGCTCTAATACAACAGAACTGCAAGTTTCATGGACTTCCATCAGAAGATCCCTACCAGTTCTTGACTGAGTTCTTGCTGATCTATGAGACTGTTAAGACTAATGGAGTAGATCCTGAAGTCTACAGGCTCATGCTTTTCCCTTTTGCTGTAAGAGACAGAGCTAGAACATGGTTGGACTCTCAACCTAAAGATAGCCTGGACTCTTGGGATAAGCTGGTCACGACCTTCTTGGCTAAGTTC
>NC_029773.3:9607261-9607602 GCF_000817695.3 Arachis duranensis | reverse complement strand
TCATGATAGATATATTCTATTATGGTCTATTTGAGTTCTCTAAGATGTCACTGGATCATTCTGCAGGTGGATCCATTCACCTAAAGAAAATGCCTACAGAAGCTCAAGAACTTATTGACATGGTTGCAAATAACAATTAATGTACACTTCTGAGAGGAATTCCGTGAATAATGGGATGCCTCAAAGGAAGGGAGTTCTTGAAATTGATGCTCTGAATGCCATATTGGCTCAGAACAAAATGTTGACTCAGCAAGTCAACGTAATTTCTCAAAGTCTGAATGGATGGCAAAATGCATCCAACAGTACTAAAGAGGCATCTTCTGAAGAAGAAGCTTATGATC
>NC_029773.3:9586837-9607101 GCF_000817695.3 Arachis duranensis | reverse complement strand
TCCATCATCTTCTCAGCAACAGACAGAGAATTCTGAACAGAGCACCTCTAACTTAGAAAATTTAGTCTCTGGTCTGTCTAAGGCCACTTTAAGTTTTATGAATGAGACAAGGTCTTCCATCAGAAATTTAGAGGCACAAGTGGGCCAGTTGAGTAAGAAAGTAACTGAAACTCCTCCTAGTACTCTCCCAAGCAATACTGAAGAGAATCCAAAAAGAGAGTGCAAGGCCATTGACATAATCAAAATGGTCGAACCTAGGGAGGAAGGAGAGGACATGAATCCCAATGAGGAAGACCTCATGGGACGTCTCTCAGGCAAGAAGGAGTCCCCTATTGAGGACCTAAAGGAAGCTGAGGCTCATATAGAGACCATAGAGATTCCATTAAACCTCCTTCTGCCATTCATGAGCTCTGAAGACTATTCTTCCTCTGAAGAAGATGAAGATGTAACTGGAGAGCAAGTTGCTCAATATCTAGGAGCTATCATGAAGCTAAATGCCAAGTTATTTGGTAATGAAACTTGGGAAGGTGAACCTCCCTTGCTCATTAGTGAACTAGATACATGGGTTCAGCAAACTTTACCTCAAAAAAGACAAAATCCTGGCAAATTCATAATACCCTACACCATAGGCACTATGATCTTTGAAAAAGCTCTGTGTGACCTGGGGTCAAATATAAATCTTATGCCACTCTCTGTAATGGAGAAGCTGGGGATCATTGAGGTACATCCTGCCATATTTTCATTGCAAATAGCAGACAAGTCAGTAAGACAAGCTTATGGATTGGTAGAGGACGTGTTGGTAAAGGTTGAAGGCCTTTACAACCCTGCTGATTTCATAATCTTAGACACTAGGAAGGAGGAGGATGAATGCATCATCCTTGGAAGACCTTTCCTAGCCACAGCAGGAGTTGTGATAGATGTTAACAGAGGAGAATTAGTCCTTAAATTGAATGGGGACTACCTTGTGTTTAAAGCTCAAGGGTGTTCTTCTGTAACAATGGAAAGGAAGCATAAAAAGCTTCTCTCAGTACAGAGTCAAACAAAGCCCCCACAATCAAACTTTAAGTTTGGTGTTGAGAGGCCTCAGCCAAACTCTAAGTTTGGTATTGAATCCCCACATTCAAACTCTAAGTTTGGTGTTGGGAGTCTATAACATTGACCTGATAACCTGTGTGGCTCCATGAGAGCCCACTATCAAGCTATTGACATTAAAGAAGCGCTTATTAGGAGGCAACCCAATTTTTATTTATCTAATTTATTTTATTTTTATTGTTGTTCTTTTATGTTTTATTAGGTTCATGATCATGTGGAGTCACAAAAAAAATACTAAAATTAAAAACAGAATCAAAAATAACAGAAGAAAAATCACACCCTGGAGGAAGGACTTACTGTAATTTAAATGCCAGTAAGGAGCATCTGGCTGGCATTCAACGCCAGAACAGAGTATGGATCTGGCGTTGAACGCCAGAAACAAGCAGCATCCTGGTGTTTGAACGCCAGGAATATACCCTAAGGAGAGCTGGCGCTGAACGCCAGAAACAAGCATGGAACTGGCGTTCAACGCCAGAAAGATGCTGGAATTGGGTGTTGAACGCCCAACATAAGCATCACTTCGGCGTTTAAACGCCAGAATTGTATGCAAAGGCATTTTACATGCCTAATTGGTGCAGGGATGTAAATCCTTGACACCTCAGGATCTGTGGACTCCACAGGATCATCCCAGGATCTGTGGACCCCACAGGATTCCTACCTACCTCAACTCACCTTCTCTCCTCTTCTTCACATTCAAACTCTCTTCCCCATAAACACTCTTCCCCAAAAATCCTTCACCAATCACCTCAATCTCTCTTTCCAATTACCCCCCTTCACCACTCACATCCTTCCACTCTTCCCCATAAACCCCACCTACCTTCAAAATTCAAAATTCCTTTTCCCACCCAACACACCCAATATGGCCGAAACTTAACCCCTCTCCCTCCACTATAAATACCCCTCCATTCTTCTTCATTTTCACACAACACAACCCTATATTCTCCTCCTTGGCCGAAACACAACCTTCTCTCCCTCTCCTCCATATCTTCTTCTTCATCTATTCTTTCTTCTCTTGCTCGAGGGCGAGCAATATTCTAAGTTTGGTGTGGTAAAAGCATAGCTTTTTGTTTTTCCATAACCACCTATGGCACCTAAACCGGAGAAACCTCTAGAAAAGGGAAAGGGAAGACAAAAGCTTCCACCTCCGAGTCATGGGAGATGGAGAGATTCATCTTCAAAGCCCATCAAGACCACTTCTATGATGTTGTGGCCAAGAAGAAGGTGATCCCTGAGGTCCCTTTCAAGCTCAAGAAAAATGAGTTTCCGGAGATCTGACATGAGATCCAAAGAAGAAGTTGGGATGTTCTGACCAACCCTATTCAACAAGTCAGAATCTTAATGGTTCAAGAGTTCTATGCCAATGCATGGATCACTAGGAACCATGATCAAAGTATGAGCCCGAATCCAAAGAACTATCTTATAATGGTTCGGGGGAAATACTTAGATTTTAGTCCGGAAAATGTGAGGTTGGCATTCAACTTGCCCATGATGCAAGGAGATGCACACCCCTACACAAGAAGGGTCAACTTTGATCAAAGGTTGGACCAAGTCCTTATGGACATATGTGTTGAAGGAGCTCAATGGAAAAGAGACTCCAAAGGCAAGCCGGTTCAATTAAAAAGACTGGACCTCAAGCCTGTGGCTAGAGGATGGTTGGAGTTCATCTAACACTCCATCGTCCCCACTAGCAACCGATCTGAAGTTACTGTGGATCGGGCCATCATGATTCATAGCATCATGAATGGAGAGAAAGTAGATGTTCATGAAGTCATCTCCCTTGAATTCTACAAAATAGCCGAAAAGTCCTCCACCATGGCAAGGCTAGCTTTTCCTCATCTTATTTGTCATCTATGTTACTCAGCTGGAGTTATCATAGAAGGAGACATCCCCATTGAGGAGGATACGCCCATCACTAAGAAGAGGATGGAGCAAACAAGAGAGCCCACTCATGGAACCCAAGAGACGCATGAGGAAGCTCATCGCCAAGAAATCCCGAAGATGCCTCAAGGGATGCACTTTCCTCCCAACAACTATTGGGAACAACTCAACACTTCTCTAGAAGATTTGAGTTATAATATGGATCAATTAAGGGTGGAACATCAAGAGCACTCCATCATTCTCCATGAAATTAGAGAAGATCAAAGAGCAATGAAGGAGGAGCAACAAAGGCAAGGAAGAGACATAGAAGAACTCAAAGACATCATTGGTTCCTCAAGAAGAAAGTGCCACCATCACTAAGGTGGACTCATTCCTTGTTCTTATTTTTTCTGTTTTTCAGTTTTTATGTTATATGTGTGTTTATATTTTGTGTCTCTACCTCATGATCATTAGTATTGAGTAACTATGTCTTAAGGCTATGAATAATTCCATAAATCCTTCACATCTCTTAAATGAAAAATGTTTCTAATTGAAAAGAACAAGAAGTACATGAATTTCGAAATTATCCTTGAATTTAGTTTAATTATATTGATGTGGTGACAATACTTTTTGTTTTCTGAATGAATGCTTGAACAGTGCATAATTTTGATCTTGTTGTTTATGAATGTTAAATTGTTGGCTCTTGAAAGAATGATGAACAAAGAGAATGTTATTGACAATCTGAAAAATCATGAAAATTGATTCTTGAAGCAAGAAAAAGCAATGAAAAAGCAAAAAGCTTGCGAAAAAAAATTTAGAAAGAAAAAGAAAAAGCAAGCAGAAAAAGCTAATAGCCCTTAAGACCAAAAGGCAAGGGTAAAAAGGATCCAAGGCTTTGAGCATCAATGGATAGGAGGGCCCAAGAAAATAAAATCCAGGCCTAAGCAGCTAAATCAAGCTGTCCCTAACCATGTGCTTGTGGCATGCAGGTCCAAGTGAAAAGCTTGAGACTGAGTGGTTATAGTCGTGATCCAAAGCAAAAAGAGTGTGTTTAAGAACTCTGGACACCTCTAACTGGGGAATTTAGCAAAGCTGAGTCACAATCTGAAAAGGTTCACCCAGACATGTGTTTGTGGCATTTATGTATCCGGTGGTAATACTGGAAAACAAAGTGCTTAGGGCCACGGCCAAGACTCATAAAAGTAGCTGTGTTCAAGAATCAACATACTTAACTAGGAGAATCAATAACATTATCTGAAATTCTAAAGTTCCTATAGATGCCAATCATTCTAAACTTCAAAGGAAAAAGTGAGATGGCAAAACTGTTCAGAAGCAAAAAGCTACAAGTCCCACTCATCTAATTAGAATTAATATTCATTGATATTTTGGGATTTATAGTATATTCTCTTATTTTTATCCTAATTGATTTTCAGTTGCTTGGGGACAAGCAACAATTTAAGTTTGGTGTTGTGATGAGTGGATAATTTATACGCTTTTTGGTATTATTTTTAGATAGTTTTTAGTAGGATCTAGCTACTTTTAGGGATGTTTTCATTAGTTTTTATGCTAAATTCACATTTCTGGACTTTACTATGAGTTTGTGTGTTTTTCTGTGATTTTAGGTAATTTCAAGTAATTTCTGGTTGAAATTGAGGGACCTGAGGAAAACTCTGATAAAAGGCTGACAAAGGACTGCTGATGCTGTTGGATTTTGACCTCCCTGCACTCAAAATCGATTTTCTAGAGCTACAGAACTCTAAATGGCGAGCTCTCAACGGTTTTGGAAAGTAGACATCTAGAGATTTCTAGCAATATATAATAGTCCATACTTTATTCGTTATTAGACGACGTAAACTGGCGATCAAAACCAGTTCTATGCTGCATTCTGGAGTCAAACGCCAGAAACACTTCACGAACCAGAGTTGAACGCCAAAAACACGTTACAACTTGGCGTTCAACTCCAATAGAAGCCTCTGCACGTGTAAAGCTCAAGCTCAGCCCAAGCACACACCAAGTGGGCCCCGAAAGTAGATTTCTGCATCAATTACTTACTTTTGTAAAACCTAGTAGCTAGTCTAGTATAAATAGAACTTTTTACTAGTGTATTCAGTGTCTTTTGACCACGTTACATCTTTGGTCTCAGTTTTATTCTATTATTCATCTTAGGAGACTATTGATCACGTTTATGGGGGCAGGCCATTCGGCCATGCCTGAACCTTCATCACTTATGTATTTTCAACGGTGGAGTTTCTACACACCATAGATTAAGGGTGTGGAGCTCTGCTGTACCTCGAGTTTTAATGCAATTACTGCTATCTTTTATTCAAATTCAATCTTATTTCTATTCTAAGATACTACTCGTACTTCAATCTGATGGATGTGATGATCCGTGACACTCATCATCATCCGTCCCTATGAACGCGTGCCTGACAACCACTTCCGTTCTACAAGCGAAAGCTAGAGTATGTATCTCGTGGATTCCTGATGCACGATGCATGGTTGCCCTCACCTGATGACCGAGCCTTCCATTCTGTGAGATCAGAGTCTTCGTGGTATAAGCCAGAATTGATGGCGGCATTCATGAGAATCCGGAAAGTCTAAACCTTGTCTATGGTATTTCGAGTAGGATTCCGGGATTGAATGACTGTGATGAGCTTCAAACTCGCGATTGTTGGGCGTGATGATAAACACAAAAGAATCAAGGGATTCTATTCCAACATGATTGAGAATCGACAGATGATTAGCCGTGCTGTGACAGAGCATTTGGACCTTTTTCACTGAGAAGATGGGATGTAGCCATTGACAACGGTGATGCCCTACATACAGCTTGCCATGGAAAGGAGTAAGAAGGATTGGATGAAGGCAGTAGGAAAGCAGAGATTTAGAAGGAGCACAACATCTTCATACGCCTATCTGAAATTCTCATCGATGATCTACATAAGTATTTCTATCTTTATTTTCTGTTTATTTATTATTATTATTCGAAAACTCCATCACCATTTATTATCCGCCTAACTGAGATTTACAAGATGACCATAGCTTGCTTCATACCAACAATCTCTGTAGGATCGACCCTTACTCACGTAAGGTTTATTACTTGGACGACCCAGTACACTTGCTGGTTAGTTGAGCGAAGTTGTAAAATTATGTTTAAACCATGGTATTGAGCACCAAGTTTTTGGGGCCATTACCTGGGAATCAATTTCGAACAACAATTTAAGTATGAATCACAATTTCGTCCACCAGGAGGACAAAATAATCCATGACAACTCTAACAGGAGACAAAATGGCCCATGATCTCCTCTGTTCGGAAACGACACTGTTCTCTCCCAATTTCCATCATATCTCGTATAACACTAATAGTCTAACACTATAACTTCAAACTACACAATGTACACTCTATAAATTTAATGTTCACAAGAAAAAAAATCCTCAACTTGTTCTTAATCAATTCATACTCAGGAAACTAATGCCTATGTCTCTCAACTAATTGTCGTCTTCGATGGATCTCATGAATCTAGACAGCAAGCCTGATTTGTTAAGACTCGTCGTCATCATTGCCATCTCCCTCCTCCTTGCCCTAACATCTCCATGATCACATTGTCCACCACTTCGTTCGCTTCCTTCAGCTTCTTCTCCGAACCAATGTTTAGTAATCGCTTCAGTTTTCATATGAGCGACAACGGCGACATTGCTCATTGTAATAGCTTAGATGCGAGGTCGAAGCTGTCTGTCAACTTGGACTCCAAAAAAAAGGAATGAAGCACTCGGTATCTATTTCAAATGAGAATTTGCATATGATGTCAAAGGAGAATGTTCTCATGATGTCCTAATGTCCAACAATCTATATTGCTTGTCGGAGAGTGGAGAAAGACATGCCCTTGGAGTAGTTGTGGAACTTGGTCTTGAGGATGTCGTGGACGTTGTCGGGGTTGGAGGTAATATTATCAAAGATGTGGAAGTAGATGTTTTTAGTGGGTGAAGTGCAGAGAAGGTGGATGTACTAGTTTAGTCACAAAGATTTAGGAAGTGTGTGGTCCATGATATATTGAGGTAGGTGCGACACGTGTGACAATTACACCATGGCTTAATCTTGGAGCTAAAGAGGAGGAAGGAAAAGATGGAAAAGAAGAATGTGAAGGTGAAGAAGGAGAGTATGAATGTTAGGGTTATGTGAGATATGATAAAAATTGGGGAAGAACAGTGTCGTTTTCGAATAAAGAGGTCAGGGATCATTTTGTCCCTTGTTAGAGTTGTCAGGGATCATTTTGTCCCATGTTAGAGTTTTCAGGGACCATTTTATCTTCTGTTAGAGTTGACGGAGCCAAGGATCTAAGTGACTGACGGAATTAATTGTTAGGGACCAATCGAGTAATTAATTTTAGTTGGAGACTAAAATGTCTTATTTGAAATTCTTTGCGGACCAAAATGGGTATATACTCTTATTTTTTTATGTCTTATTCTCAAACCGGACCGGTTTAACCGCAAACTGACAATATTAACGATCCGGTCAGGCATATAAAACCGGTAATAAAAAAACCGGTAAAAAACAGTTGAACCGGATGAGAACCGGTCGGTCGGACCGAACCGGAACCTGGCCGGTTTACACAAAAAGGAAGCTCCTTCGTTTCTTTCTCCCTTTCTCCCTTTCTTTCTTTCACTGTAAGCCTACACCACCGCCGCAAGGAGTGGAATACTGCCGCCGTCCGTCCCACTCAAAGTTCGCCATCCGTCATCTATCTTCCCTCGTGCTCCAAGTCTTCAATCCCTGTTCGCTGTCACCGTTCGCGGCTGCTTCCTCGAGCTCGGCATCCGTCGTCTTTGTCTGCTCAGCCGTCCTTCCGTCGTCGTTTCTTTGCCGTTCACGTTCACGTCTTCGTTCAGCTGTCGTCTTCGTTCGCGTTCTTCGCCGTTCACGTTCGCTCGGCGTTCACCGTTCGCGTTCACTCGCTGTTCACCGTTCGAGTTCGCGTTCGTTTGGAAGCCACGTTGCTCAACTTCAAACTCTGCGACCAACCCGCGCGCTCCACCCAGCCGTCGAACTGCTCTCTTTTGTCGTCGTGAGTTCCCTAAACCCGCCACCAGACAATACACTCACACAACACCAATACTCTTCTTCAAACTCTGCATCTTCTGATTTCTATTACAATAAGTAATTATTTGATTTGGAAGTGGTTTGGATTTTTTCATAGACTGAATAAAGTTACAATAGTTATGTTCTCTTCTCTGTCACATTGAAATTAAGCTTTGAATTCTCTTATTTCGTTTTTAATTTTACCGCACTCAACATCTTTGATGAAATGCTTTAACCATATTTCTGGTTGGTTTTATAATTTCTAGCTTTTAGAAACTTAGTAAGTTGATTGCATGTGAAATTAGAATAATTGGATCATAGTAATTAAGAAATTTTAGCTGCACAAATAACATCTTTGCAGAAAACATATTAGCATGATGATTCCACTTGCGTTAGTGTTCTTCTGGTAGATTTTAATTGTTATTGTGAACTTGTTAATTTGCTAATTGTTCTTGTGTTCTTCTGTTACTTTTAATTTTTTTGTTTTTGCTGTGATTTTCTGTTCTTGAACTTGTTAAGTTGATAATTTGCTAAATTGTTGGGCTGCTGTTGTTTTTTCGTTTTTTAATTTCCTTAAACAACCTATTCATATTGTGGTTGTACTTTACAGAAAGAGTGCATTGTAATCATGTTCTTGTTTATTTGCTAAATTGTTGTTGTGTATTTATTGTTTATTTGCTGGATATTGGTAATCATTGTCTTTGAGATTATTTACTATGCAGGTTTAGTGTCATCACTGTTTTGGAATGTTTTATAATGTACTAATGTTTGTTGCTATTTTGTAATTGCTGGTTGCAGGTTTAGTGTGATTATTGGTTAATGTTTTGTAATGTTTGGTGCTGAATGCTGATTGTTGAGTTCAGATATAGTTGTTTATTTTGACTTGGGTAAAGAGAATTATGGTCATTTTTTCCTGCCTTATACCAATTCAAATGATTATTTGCAGAGGATGAGCACTTATTTATGTATCTTGAGAAACTGTCTTTGTGTGTTATGAGCAAAGTTTAGTTTCACCAAATGATCTTCAAAGCAACTCATCCAAAATGCTACTGCACAAACCCAAGTCTATTGTCTCTTAAAGCTTGTATGTACCTTCATTTGGTGAAAGTCTTTCCAGCACTAGTCCACTACCAACTTTGTTATTAATAATGTTATCAAATTTATTTATCCAAGTACTATGTTTATTTTTTAGTTGGATTTATGATAATTCATTTGATATTCTTCCTATTCTTGTCAGATATTTCTTTTAACATTTTGTGTACTGATGAGGAATTGTATTTCATTAAAAAAATTTCATACTACCCTATACCCTCAACTTAATACTTACATATTTATAATTTATTATTTTATTCTAAAACAGTTTTTTTGGTTAAACCACTAGTTAGACTGATTGAACCAATAAATTAATAAACTAATGACTAAAACGGTTTGATGACCGATCCAGTTCTCAGAACCTTGTGTCTTGCCTTTGTCCTCCTCTAATAAGCGAAAGCAGCCTTATTGACTGATTTACTTCTAAACACTTTTCTTCTGCGACCTCATTCCAATTTTCTCATCATTCATCAATCTTGGTGAGTCCAATTTTTGTCTTTTTTTATCTAATTCTCACCACCGTTCTCTCTCTAATTTCGCCTCCGATTTCACGGAAGCAGAATTGGCGCCTGATTGCTCAATCGATTTTTGAGAAGCTGAATCAGGTATATATGTGTATAGTTTTCATCGTATAAATTGTGATTGTGGAGTCTGTTAGGAATTTAAGATATTAGTATTTGTTATCAGTTGCCAAAATTTTGAAATGTGAGTTCGAACAAAGTTCAAGCCTTACTCATTCAAAAACCCTAAAAAAAGTCTCTTTGTCTCTCTCCTTCCTCCATTGTTGCTAGTATGGATTTGTCTCCTCCCCAAATTCTTATTCATTAATCACTTCTTTTTTTCAAGTCTATTTGGATCTCGTAATTTGTTAACAATCTGACTCTAATTTCAACATTATCAGGCTTAGGTTACAAAATTGGGGTTAGACACTTAGACTAGGCTTTTGATCATGAGTGATAAGAGAAGAAAAAAATGAGATGAGCTGATCAGTTTTAGAAAAGTGTGTTTATTGTGTGTGGTCTAGGGCTTTTTTTATTGTTTATAGAGATTGTACGCTCAGAATGTTCCCAAATTGCAAGTTGTTGTAAAGCTGAACGGTTATCCATTTGTCATTGTTTAGTTTAAGGATTTTCAATGATTTATTAGTATCTGCCGTCTTTTGTCAATCAATCTAATTTCCCTAGTTCCAGGATTTTCAATGATTTATTAGTATCTGCCGTCTTTTGTCAATCAATCTAATTTCCCTAGTTCCCATCTTAGTGTTGTGCAATTGAAGCTGTAATTTACTTTATATTACTCACTCCTCTTGGTGGTAGTTTAATCTGTTGCGGATAGCTTTAGAAATAATGTGCAGAGATTTCTCCTTGGAGGTATATGCAGAACAATTAGAGTGGCTTTTGTTTTTGTATTAGTCTTGTGAGGTAAAGAATGAATTGAGTCTTTGGTGTACACTATCTTCTGATGAATCGGCAATGATAAGGACAAGTAGATAGTTGATAACTGTTAGTTGGATATGCTTGACAATATATTGTTTGTGAGTTGTGTTTGATTCCGAAACTTGATTTTGGCAATTTTGTGTCTGAAATTTTGTTAATAGAGAAAGACACTGTCTAGCATAGGATTACCTATCTAGTTTACATTTAGAAATTTAAGACAATGTGACAGCTGTGAAATTGTAATAGTAAAATTGAACTATCACTTGATTAATCTAAATTTTTGTATCCATTGTTGCACCACATTTTCACTTGCGAAACTAATGTTAATTGTTGAATATGTTAGTGAAGGTTGTTGTAATGACAATGTTCAAAGTGCTTTCCATAAATTTAAAATGCTATTTGAAAATTATGTATACCATATTTCAATTGAATTCCCTAAGGTGAGAAATTATTGCATAATAGAGTTAACATTCTTTGATTAAAACCCTATTGATATCTTACTGGATTTTAATTCAAATAGGCCCTTTATTTCTCTAGTAACATCAAAGTAATCCCTGTGTCTCAGCAATGGCGGCACCATTTTTCTCAACACCTTTTCAGCCCTATGTTTATCAGGTACTTGCATTTTCTTACCATTGACAATAAAAATATATATAGTTGTATTTTATCTGGGAAAGCTTAAGTTAATATGTTTGCTGCATTAATTATTCCACACCAGGTTTGTATTTTGTGAAATTGGAGTAGTACCACATGTGCAGTAAATAGGAAGGGCTGAACTGACTATTAATCCTAACATGATGTTTAGAAAAAGGAAACATATCTTATTATTTTTTATCTTTCATTCATATTACTGCTCAAGATCAGACTCCAACAAAATTTTAGTTTTGCTGATTTTGTAGTGTATCTTGATGCCCTTCAACTTATTATGGGATAATACTCTTTTTCTTCTTCTAAAAAAGAAAGGAAAAGACATGTTCAACATTATATTGTTTGTATTATCCTATGAAATATCCTTCAGTCTGATCATAAATTTTTCTTCATTGTGGTTTAGAGTCCGCAAGATGCAATCACACCTTTTCAGATTTTAGGGGGTGAAGCTCAGGTGGTCCAGGTATATGAACCACCCTCCTTGGTGTAAAAATTAAAGCCAGGTTTTCTCCCCCATATTTCTTTTAATGGTATTCATAAAATTAACTTTGACTTTGTTGTTGCAATACAGATAATGTTGAAGCCCCAAGAAAAAATTATTGCAAAGCCTGGTAAGTCGTTTAGGAACTTCTATTTGTGACTCAAGATTTATTTTATTTTTCCTAATTGCTTTTTCTCTATAGACTTAGGATGAAAATTTTTGCGTGTTTGTCAATGCATATATGATATTTTAAATGATATCCATGTACTATAACTAATATTGCATATTTGCTATGTAGGCTTAATTCTGTTGTAGTGTAATGTATATTGATGTTTATTTGTTTAACATGGTTTATATTGGGCATGACTCTTGAACATCAAATTGGATAAGATGACAAATTTTCAATTTTTAATGTATTTTTTGGTCTTAACATTTTGTTTTATTTATTTTCTTAATATAAATGCATAATTAAATACTGAAATTCTTTCCTTTGTGATTTGTTGGTTCGTGTGCCCGTACATTTGTGTTTTTTTTTTATAATTTTTTTCTAGTTAATTTTTTTATTTGGAGAAGGAAAAAAGGGGGGGGGGGGATTGCATATATAATTTATAGTTAGAGTCTGTTGATTTCCCCTCTGGAAATTTAAGTGGAGTTTTATTCTACTGCTATTGTAGGTTCCATGTGCTTTATGTCAGGCTCCATTGAAATGGAAAATTCCTATCTTCCAGAAAATGAAGTAGGCATATGGCAGTGGCTATTTGGCAAAAACATAAGTAGCATCGTTCTTCGAAATTCTGGACAAAGTGATGGATTTATTGGAATTGCTGCACCTTATTTTGCAAGAATTCTTCCGGTTTGTGGTTATATGCATCTCTAATTTGTTTCAGATAACATTTTGTTACTCTTTTGCTTGAAGTCTCCAAATTCATCACCTGAAACATATGCTTGGATGCATTTGACTGAAAGACCTCTCTATATATGTTTTACTCATGCAAATACAGATTGATTTAGCAAGCTTTAACGGGGAGATTTTGTGTCAGGTATTAATTTGTTTGCCGTTGTTTCATCTGTATGTTTGAATTTCTTAGAGTGATTTTAAAAACTAAACTTTGATTTTGTTGGGCTTACTCCTGTTGATTTTTCTTTCCAATACCAGGACCAAAATATGACATAACCAATTTTTCAATTTCTGTAGCCAGATGCATTTCTTTGCTCTGTCAATGATGTGAAAGTCAACAACACAATTGATCAGAGGGGACGAAATATTATTGCTGGTGCTGAGGTAGCTGGGATGTTTCCTATTTTTTATTTTCTTGTTAACATAAATACAGATTTGAATTTGATTTTTTATTATGCCCGCACATAACATACATTAGGGTAGATAGCCTTTGAATCTGCAACATGTAATTGGTATTAATCCTGTTAACCACAGCTGTCCATATAAAATATTTTACATTAGATGGAGCTTTGGACTTCCAAATGGGTTTGTTTAGATGGAAGAGTTTGTGCTGGAGGATTGATTTGGGTTAAACATACTATACTATGCATCAGTGTAACTAATCTATGCTGTCATGCTTGTTTTTATTATAGCAATTCAAATTTAGAGGTTTCCGATAGTAAAGGAAATCAGACAAGTCCTCTTGTCATACATATTGCCATATTATTTATCTAAGACAACAATTGTATTGTTATAGGGATTTTTGAGGCAGAAGATATCAGGTCAAGGGCTTGCATTCATACTTGCTGGTGGATCTGGTACAATTCTCTTTCCTGTTAGTCTGTTACAATGCATAAAATGCTACTTATGGAAGAAATAAAATCAATTGCAACTTTTCTTCCCTTTCCAATTTATCTTCCAACTTTTAAATGTCATTCTTGAATAAGGTCTATGCTAATAGTATTTTTTATATTTTGACTAATTACTATAATATTACTTTATTGCTTATCTTGGTTATCCTTGGGTTTTGTTTATTGTTAGTTGTACAGAAAAATCTTGAGAGCGGCGAAGTTCTAGCAGTTGATGTTTCATGCATTGTTGCTGTGACAAGTACGGTCAATGTCCAAATAAAATATAATGGTCCTCCAAGAAGGACAATGTTTGGAGTAAGTAACTTCTACTACCGATTTTTATTTTTATTTTATTATTATTTTCTTAATATTCCCACAATATACCGTTATCATTTTTTGCATTAACCTTGCGTGGTTGCTATAGCAAAAAATTATAGATAAATATTGTTTGATATTTTACACGTTAGACCTATCTTGTTTCTGCGCATAGTGAGCTTCTAGAAGTTTTTAACTGTATTGTTGTTTGGATTATTATTCAAAGTATCGTATGGTTTGATTTAAAAGATATTGGGAGTTACATCTTACATTACTATTTACTAACCCATGGAGATCCCAGGTAATTGACAGTTGATTATGCTTCGGGAAATATTTACAATGCATGAAAGTGATACAAAAAATAATAAAAAATGAAGTTAAGAAAAATCAAAAGGATGAGTGGTTATGGGTGTTTCGGTGCATGGATGGAATTTGTTCCACAAACATGCAACCACCTTTTGTTCTTGCTGCAATTGATTTAATTATGTAAGCCACCATAATACCCCTTCTGCATGCCATATCTATAGTTTGTTACATTTGATTTTTCCTCAAAATTGCAGGGTGATAATGCCGTGATAGCTCTTCTCACAGGACCAGGCATTGTGTTCATACAAAGCTTACCGTTTCATAGACTTTCTCAGCGAATCGCTAGGTAAACATTTTGCTTGACTGAAAGGGTGAAATCCTTTCATCTTTCTCTTAAGTGATTTTCTCATACAAACTTCTTTTTTTCTTTTCAGATCGGTGACATCTCCAAACATGAGGGAAAATCCCAAGTTTTTAATACAGATTGCCATTTTCTTTTTCCTGGCCTATGTTGTCATTGTATCTTCATCAATATTGACAGATGTATGAAACTTAGTAAAGGTTTTTCTTTTTTCTTTTGTGGTATTCCAACTTTTATACCATTTTATGATCATAGATCCTAGGAAGGTGAGAAGAAGAAATTGGAATGCCTTGGATTTGGTTAACAACAGTGCTTGATGGTCGGATTTTGACAAAGAAAAGCATCCAAATTATAGCATTGATATCTATCACAAAGATGTTCATTTTATCAGAATATTAATCTATTTCAACGCTTCCTATGAGTTGTCGATCACAATGATATGATATTATGTTTGAATTCATCGAAGAGAGAAGGTTAAATAGTTGACGCTTTTTAATTTTAATATTCAGTTTATAGTAGTGTTTTTCAATAATGTGTGAAATACTGTGTTTTTTTTTTTCATATGGAGATCATAAATTTAATCTTTTGATTTGTGAAGTTTATTTATTTATTTTTTTTGAAATACAAAATTGACTCTTTAATTTGTGAATTTATACAAATTTGACCATTTGATTTACAAAAATTTAATGAAAGTGTAATTTTGTTAATTGTCAACTAATATGGAGTAATTTTTTGCATATTTTGATAATTAATTATATTTAGTTGATGGTATTTTATGTAAGAGTTTAAATTTAAAAAATATTTTAAAATATTTATTTATAATTTATTTATTATTTTATTATAAAATAATTTCTTTCGAAAAAATTATAATTAAATTAATAAATTAATAACTAAAACGATTCAATGACCGGTTCAATTTTCCGAACCTTAGTCATATCATATATGTTGTCCGTATCAGAATTATAATTAAAACATATTTAACGTTTTTAATAAATTAAATCAAATATTAAGAAAAAATTTAAAATAATATATAAACGTTCAGATCAGAACAAAAGACCTAACCTGAACATACGAGATAGGACAAAAAAGACAACTCGATCCGAAATCTGATCCTTAATATATAATTATAAGATTAATTTAGTTCAACTTCACAGTATTCTTAATTATTATGGGGGTATATGCTGATCATCAAGATATGTATAGATCTTTTAACTATTAAGAACCTCAAGTTTCAAATACTTTATTATTTCTTTAATGACAGTTATCTAATAAGAACATCGATTATAAACTCTCTGTGATCCGCCACTAAATTTGCTCCCTGTAACTCACTTTTTGATACCCTTTTGCTTCCATCATGTCTATATATGCATGCCTCATCCATCTTAATCTTATTTTAAGTTGATTGCCACTCAATAAGTGGGGGGAAAACTATTCAATAAATAAATAATGCGAACTCTTATTATCTCATTTACTTTGTTATATTTATGAAGTTACAAAAAAAAGTCTTATATATGTTTAATTTAATTAAACACAAAAATAAAGAGGATGAGTTATTAACACGCATGCTAAGGGAAAATTCATATATTAACTTTTCCTTTGTCTTAATCTCATGTCTGTGACATTGACAGTTTGACACTCTTCTTAACACATAATTTTGCTTCTTTAATTAAACAATAAAATACTAGTGATCTATATATATGGCATATATATCATATATGCACTTACATCGTTGTAATATATGTTTTTGAATATAACCGAATCAAAATATGTTAACATACTTTTAGAATAAAATATAAGTAAATAAGAATTTTAGTTATATAAATAATGAATTTGTATATATGTAAAAAATGTGTATTATTACTAATTGTAAATTCTACTCCTACAAATAATTACACCATTAATAATTTTAATTTTCAAAAGATTTTCAATTATTGTTATTCATAAAATAAAAAAACTAAAATATGTGATCATTTACCTATAAATTATAAAATATCCTCATTTTTTTAAGATAAAATATATTTTTTATTTTTAAACTTTAGCAAAAATTTTAAAAATACTCCTAAATTTTATTTTGTTTCACTTTCGTTCTATGTTTTTTATTTGCATCAAATATATCTTCCATGGCTAAATTTTCAAAAAATTTAAGATCAATTCAACAAAAATGCATGAAAATTATGCTTGATTTGCTTGTGTTGAAAGACTTGAAGGTTGTTGTTATGAAATTGTTGTTGAATTGATTCTAAATTTTTTGAAAAATTTGACACCGATAGTATATTTGATACAAATCGAAAATTTTTTGGACAAAATTAAAATAAAATAAAATTTAAGAATAGTTTTTTTAAAGACAAAATATATTATACTTTTTTAAATAAACTAAAACCAATATACAAATAACTTTCTTGAATATTTTAAAAGAAGACAAAAACATTCATGACTTCAGGAAATTTCGTTGGCACATGATTACAAAGTTTTGCCAGCACAGTGCTGAGCCGCAATTGTTTAGGCTGATTCCTAAAACAGCAATTTTGTTTTATGTATTATTTAATAACTTAATTGGATGATTATTGGTAATATATATATGTGACATTGACAATTCTAAACTTTGCACTTATGTCTTGTCAAAGGCGTGTTTTCAATTTTTTTGTTTCAAAACTGAAACTGTATGTGTCTATATGTAATGACTAATTTCCGTGGATGATATATGCCTCCATAGTCAAATTTGATGTTCCCTCTAAGAAAGGAAAAAAAAAAAATTACGTGTTTTTTTGAGAAAGTTATTCTTGTTGATGTGATTTATAGATAAGTGGAGTTCATCATGATTGTAATTATAGCGATCACGGTAGTTATATAATTTCGACCATACTTAAATTGGTTTATAACTTTTTATATTTTTGGAATATTTTTATCTTTATTTTTTAAATTAAAAAAATTATATATTAAAAAGATGTTATTTAAATTTTAGTAACACTTTTGTAAGTGTTGCAAACACTTCAAGAAAATAGGCCTGTGACTAAGCTTTTTTCTTGCCACGCTTTAAAAGCGTGGCCAAAAAAGGTTAATGGCCACACTTTTATGAGGATAGTGATTGATTAAAGATTCGGCCACGTTTTTTTCGCCACGCTTCAAAAGCGTGTCGAAAAGGATCAATGGCCACGCTTTCATGAGGGTGGCAATTGATTAGAGATACGGCCACTTTTTTTGCCACGTTTCAAAAGCGTGGCAATAGAGAGAAACAAGGACGTTTTGAAAGCGTGGCAACATGGTTCTATTACAATAGCATTTTTAAAGCGTGGCCGATTCCTGTTACTCTTTTGGCACGCTTTAAAAGCGTGGCAAAAAAGTTTTAGAGAAAAAAAGCTTTTGTATTTCAAAACACCTTCGAGACTCTCTCGTGAAACCGAACCTTTAGCAAATAACCCTAATAACCGCAGCACACTCACAATGCCTCTGCCGCTTACAACCCCTGCATTGACGATTAAACCCTAATAACCCCTGAAGAACGAAGAACATTGCTAGCGCTCACAACGCCTCCATCGGCACTCCCACCATCGCTGCTCCCACCTTAAACCCCTAACCCTCTTCTCGGCACTCCCATCATTGCTGCTCCCACCAGAGCCTCCTCATCGCGCCTCCAACCTTAAACACAGACCTTCTTCATTGCGCCTCCAACCCTGACCACAGAGGCTCTTCATCGCGCCTCCAAACCTGACCCCAGAGCCTCTTCATCGTACCTCTAACCCTAACGCTAGAGCTTCATCGCGCTTCCAACCCCTCCTTCGACGTTCCCTCTGACGGCGCTCTCTTTGTCTCAAACGCTCCTTGAGTGATAGTGACAACGACGATGGATTGAACATTGTCTTGAACGACGACGAAGGCGTTTGCAACGGTTTTTCACCTGTTGCTCGTTGTGATGACGTGGATGATGATTGCGGTGGTGAAGGTGGCGGCGATGGTGATGGTGGTTTTCAATTGGAGGATAGGTTTGAGTTTCTGAGTAAGAATGGGGTCAGAGGTGGATACGATTCCTTGTTTTTTCGTTGTAAGGTTCGTTCTTCAATCCTCTATATATATTTGAAAGTTGTTAAATTTGATGTGTATCCCTGGTTTTAATATGCAGTCAAGTTGATGTGTCTAGGGGTTGAAAGGATGTTGTTATCCATGTTCCCTTCAGATTAAGGAAAGGTTTCCAGAAGATTCATGTTAGACTTGTTAGAGAGCTTGAGAAGAAGTTCAGTAGCAAGGTACGCACTACACAGACAACATCTTTGTTTTGGAAGATGTATGATATTTGTTACCACTGTTCCTTGATGAAATTGTCCATTCCTTTACCTTCTCCTGTGCTCCACTCAATATTAATTATTTGGAATTTTGTTGAAATTTTCTGTTCGTTGCAATCTATTTATTCATTATTTTAGCATGAAACAGTTCTAGATTTCTAGTCATCTAATGTTAAGAAGCTGTATTTATGCTTAATCAAATTGCAATCTATTTTATTTATTATTTAGCCTTCAATTGAGTTTCACTTGTTTCGGTTATTGTTTAGTTTTATCTTAAGTTAAAGAACCAAACTTCAAGCTTGTATATTTTTGTGTTTCAAAATGTCGTGTGTTTTGTGCAGTCACTTTGATGGCCGTGCCGGGAAACATGCCGTTAGATGGACTGAAAATTGCCATGAAATAAGCTACTTCCCACATATGGTCACACTTTCAAAGTGTGGCCATATCTCTCACATACGGCCACGTTTTTAAGCGTGGCAATCTGTAAAAAGTGTGGCAAAAAAACGTGACGGTAGGTCACTAAAAACGTTGCGATAGATCAATCGCCACGCTTGCAGATGTGACCCTTTTAAAAGCGTGGCGGTAGCTCAAAAAGCGTGACAAAAAATTATTGCCTCGCTTTTTTCAGTTTTTTGCCACGCTTTAAAAGCATGGCAATAGAGCTGTTTTCTTGTAGTGAAAAATGTATAGCCATCATAACTACTCTAATAATAGTCACTATAATATACACTTTACATATATGGTTTCTTTAATTTGTGGCATCAACGAATTTTATAGAGGTTAAATATAAAAGTAAATTTACATAAAAATAAAATTAACTTTAAGAAATTATTGTGTTATTTTAGTAAAAGAATTATATTATGAATCAATTAATATGTGAGTGAAATTTGAAGTAATTAATATTATTAATGATGAAATTCAAACAATAAAGTAGACATGATTGGATAATTATATAATTAATTATTATTAAGAATATAGTACTACTTTATTAGGTTTATTAATACACGTATATGTAGGTATCAACTTGAAAAGTTGATACAAGAAGAAGATCATTTGGCAATTTAGTTTGTTGTTGGTTGGCAACATCAACAGAAAAGTAGTCCTAATTTTCAAGAAAAAGTACTATTATTTCTTATACGTGCATATGTGCACTTGCGTTATCATATGGATCTATTATCAATCAAATACTAATTTTGAAAAGTTTGATTATCTTAATTATACTTTATTATGTTGATATTGATTTGTGTTTTCTATTCTTGTGTGTCAATTTTAGATAAAGGTTCGAGTAATACGGGAAAAACTGGAATCTTTATGCAATGTCAAAGGGTCTTATTATACACAAGGCGATAGGGCAGGGGAGAATTTGTTTTCTTCTAGTAAGGGATTTAAATAAATTATGAAAGTTAGATATATATTTAATTATAACTATATAAGGTATATAGTAAAATCAGTTAAAATATATAAATATATATTATGAAAATTAGATATATATATATAATTATAACTTTATTAGGTATATACTAAAATCAGTTATTAA
>NC_029773.3:9572091-9586798 GCF_000817695.3 Arachis duranensis | reverse complement strand
TGAAATAATAAATATTTGTATTTTTATATAAAGTAATAAATATATAAATTTTTTTATGTATTTAAAAAAATGCCTACATATATGATTATTCATTTTGTGATATCTTATTACTAAATTTCATTCTCTCTCTCTCTCTCTCAAGAATGTGACAGCATGTTACAATACACTCATTTAGTTGGAAGGATACATGCAACGAACAAAATCCTTGTGTTATATAGAGGAAAGTGGGAAGCTTCAACTTCTGATTTTATTTCGGGCCAAGTAATTAAAATCTTTAGGATCATTTAGTTGGTGGAAGATCGTCTAGAATCTTTTCAATTCATCACAAAAATTAATTTCATTTTTTTCTTAAAATTAAAATAAAATAAGACATAAAACCGACAAAGGACAAATCCACCCAACCTACTGCCAAAGCCAATACATATCATAGACGGTGCTATCTTACGTCACATTTTGATGGAAGAAATTAAACCTTCATTCATTGTATCATACAGGGACTCACCAATAGAGGTGGCAAGTGGGGAAGTCTGTCCCGTGTCCCGCCCCGTCCTGTCAGAAGCTCATTTTTTGGTGGGTTGGTTTCTCTCGTTCTATTTAGTGAGACAGTTCTAAAATTTCAGTTTGTCCCGTCTAACTGCGAGTTGGCGGGCTAGCAGACTAAACCCGCCAAAATTTTTCTTTTTTTTTATTAGTAATTCTACTAAATAATATATATAATTTTACAATCATATTAATAAATTTATAATTTCTAAAGGTATAAAAATATATTTTTTATATTTATAAACATTAAAATCTTTGTAATTATAAATATCTAATAAACATAATTATAAACCAAGTTTTCATCCAAAATATAAGTATAAATATTCTCTTCAAGCAAAATAAACATAATTTAAAACATAATTATAAATATTGTCTCCAAAGTAACAAACATAATCTAAACCACTCAATTTTTATCTTCATACTCTTGTAAATTAGGTTGGGGAAAGTTAGGTCTTGGCAAAAAAATTGTGAAAATATCCCCTCACTAAAAGAACGCTAAGCCCGACGGAGAAGCCCGTCCCGCCCCGCCAAAGCCCGCGGTTTAAGCGGTGCGGGTTAGACGAACTTTTGTTATTTGGCGGTCCAAATTTTTCAGCCCGAGTTGCCTTTTTTGACGGATTACACGGACCGGCCTGACAGGTTTAGACCCGTTTGCCACCCCTACTCACCAATATAATCAAACATTAGTTTAACCAAAACTTTTCTATTTTGCATCAAATATGAGTTCAAATAATATTAGGCATTGCTCCGCATAGTTATATTTAGTGATGGATTCAAAAAATTATATTAGTGAAAATAAAAATCATAATATATTTATATATTTAAAATTTAAAATATATTAATTAATTTTTTAATATATCACATAATATTTTATTATAATACTAGTATCTTGTTAAACATTCATAAAAATTTATTTTTATTGATTATTTTTTATAGAATAAAAATATTATACTTTAATATTTAAAATTTTTTAAAGAATCTAATTTCACTACAACAATTTTGACAGATAGTGGCGACGGTTGTAAATCGCCGCAGTATAAATAATAGCGGCAGTTGATGTGGCAACTACGTGGGGCGTTGATATTTGTTCCGAGGGTTATCTGAAACTATAGGTCGATCTCGGACGAGATCTTCTAAGCTGGTCGGAGCTGCGGAGTCCGATCTTGATTATGGTAGTCGAAGTCGCTGTGTCTGACTCGTTGGACTTGGTGATGATGCTGATCCTTCGTCCCCGGAGGGTGGGGGGTACCTGCAAGGGACTCCGATGCTTAAGTTAGCAAGGGTATTAAGCAGGTATTGAATAGAATTAGAGTATGAGTTATACCTGGGTGCTTCAGTGTATTTATAATGGCGTAGGGTGACCTTCTTAGATAAGATAAGTTAGTTATCTTATCTTATCTTTATCTTATCTTCAAGTGAGGTCATCTTTATCTTCAAGGGAACCGCCCTTCTCTCTGTAGGCTTGGGCTGCCTTAGGATTTGGGGCGTGTTCCTCTATTTGGGCCCTTCTTTGGGCTTTCCTGGTGACTTGGCCAAGCTCTTTGGAAAGAGGTCGGGTTGCCCTGACCTGAAGAGGTCGGTCGCTTTGCCTGTCGAGCATCCCGGGTCTGACAGCTCGACCCAGGGTATGAACAGTGCCCCTGCTCGAGCTCGGTCTTTATCTGGAGGTCGAGTCTTGGACTTCAAGCCTGCTCGGGTAAAGCCGAACTCGAGCATTTTGTCGCTTTATCTTTGTAGAGCTCCTTTTCGAATGCGGAACGTTTCTGCTTCTTTAAAAGCGCGCGCTTTTGCATTTAGCGCTCTAGCTTTGGAAACGTGCGAGGGTTTAACACCCTCATTAATGGGCTTTTAATGCTCCGCTTTTTCTGGGTCTCTTTATTTTTAAACTTCGCATTTGAAAAATGGTTTCTCTTCTTCGTAACCTTCTTTCTCTCTTTTCTGTTTTTCTCTGTGATTTTCTCATTTCCTTTTGTGACGTTTGCTTGGCGATCGTGGGTGCTCTTCTTGCTTTTGACGACTGCTCTTGGTCTCTTCGTCTTTGCTCTCCGCGTGCTTCTCCTTTTTTCAGGTTGGTTCGTCTTCTCTTTTTGCTTGCATTGTTCTACTTCTTGGTGCAGTAGGGTTTTTCTTTGAGTGTATATTTGTGAAAGTTTGAACCTTTTCGCCTTTCTGTATTTTGTTGCTGCGCTTTCTGGCTTTTTCTTCTCTGATGTTCCCTTGGTAGTTTGAAGCTTCCTAAGGCTTTTGTATGTTGTTGTCTGATTCATTTGATTTTTGAAAAAGATTGCGCCTTTATTTGTTTTTCCGTTTGGCCATTTGGCATGTTCTTGCTGTTGGGTGGACTGAGGTTGTAATTTCTGTCAGCGCTTATTTTGATGTCTTTGTTTGCTTTTGTTGGGATGTGAAAAGATGTAGGCTTGTAGGCTTTCCTGAATCTTCTTTCTACCTCCAAAGGATGCCCTTGGAACCTTTTGGATTGGGTCCTGGGGTTTTGCATGTTGCCGCTGCTTGAAAAAGGTTGTTCCTTTAGTGGTTTTAGGTTCTGTTGGTAGTTTCTCTTTTGGTGAAGATGATGTTTTCTTTGATGATTTCTTCTTTGGTTGTTGTTTCTGGTTTGAAAGGGGAACGTTGTTGCTGGGGTGTGAATCTTTGTAAATCTCCTTGGGTTCTTGTATTGTGGCTTGCCCCCAAATGGTGCCCCAGGATTTTCAACGTAAGTCCTGGGGACTCCTTTTGTTGCTTGTAATGTACTGGGTTGTGTGGTCAAGTTGTTTTGCTACTGTCCGAGATGTGTTTTAGTAATTCAATATTCTTTTCTTTATTGTAGGACTAGTTGGTCTTATGGCTTCTCGCAAGAATATTGTTGAGACGTCTTCCCGAGTCCCTGAGGGCATGGCCAATTGGGTAGATTCCATGGTTCTTCTATGTCTTTCAGTGGTGGATTCCGACTTCTGTAGAGAGCTGTGAAAACACCATAGGGTCTATGGTAGTGGTGCCCAGGAAGGGAATTACGAGCTGGTAGCGCCTGATTCCAATGAGAGAGTTTATTTTCCTACTTCTGTTGAGGGGGAGCATCCCTACTTTTATGCTTATGAATACTTCTTTAGTCTGTTGGACATTACTTTTCCTTTTTCCGCTTTTGAGACCAACCTGTTGTGGTCTTGTAACATTGCTCCATCCCAGCTTCATCCCAATTCTTGGGGTTTTATAAAAAATTTTCAGCTGCTGTGTCAAGAGTTAGGCATCAAGCCTTCTCTAACTCTTTTCCTCTATTTGTTTGTTTCGGCCAAGCCTGGGGCCTCTTCAAAAAAGAAAGCTTCTTGGGTTTTCTTTAGATCTGCCCAAGGGCACAAGGTCTTTGCCATGTATGATGAGTCCTTTAAGGATTTTAAAAACTATTTCTTTAAAGTACGAGCTGTCGAGGGGGTTCGCCCCTTTTTTCTTGATGAAAATGATGAACCTGCTTTTCCTCTTGAGTGGCAAAAGAATGTCATAGTGTCTCGGTATACTTGGGAGATATTGGACGGGGTCGAACAAGCCATTGTAAGCGTATTCGAGGATATTTAGGGGGAGCCTCCGCATCTGGATACTAAGAAATTTCTGAGGGACCCCTCTTTGGTCCGAAAAGTGTTGGGTATTGACTGACGTGCTATTTTATTCTATTTTATCCCTGTGATCCATGACTTTTATTTGCTGATTCTATTTTTTCTGTTTTTCAGAAATGTCAAAAAATAACGTCTCCATGAAGGCTTTCAAAAAAGCCAGGAAGGCAGCCGCTGCACAAAACATCTCGGTCAAGGCGGCAGGGGATGGATCTTCTCAAACCACCATGAAACTGCCTGTACCAGGTTCCCCTGGGCAGAGGAAGGTGATCCCTACTCCTCGGGATCGCCTGGTAGATCCTCCACAAACTTCTATTGCTGCTTCTGGTGCTCCTTCCTCAAAAAAGCAGAAAACAAATGAGCCCTTTAACCTGGATGCCCCGGATTTTGATGCTGTCGAGTTTGTCGACCAACAAGTTGCCCCTTACGGTGCGCTTTCTATGGATGACATGTCCCTTCTTCAGCATTTAGACTTCATCACCAGAAACAGTGTGAAGATGGCACATATGGGTGTGGCTATTTTTCGAACTGTTCAGGGTATCCCGATTCATGCTACGAAGTCTTTCATGGAAGAGGCTAAATCGAAGTTTGATCGGATCAACGGTCTGAAGGAAGAATTGGAGGTGAAGTTGGCGAAGGTAGAAAAGGAACTGGAGGGTGAGAAGGCTAGCTCTATCGCCTTGGCAGCTTCCTTGAAGTTGGCTGAGGACATAGCATTGAAGCACAAGAATAACTATGTCTCAGCTTATAGGGAGTTGGTGCATCTCCGAGATGACTTGGAAACTTCTCGGGTTAATTATGCCGAGCTCCAGGGTCACCTTGTGGGCAGCGTGGCTGCCGCCTATGAGAACCTGATGGAGCAGTTCCGTATTGTTGCCCCTGATGCCGATTTGACTCTCGTTAGTCTTGATAACGTAGTAAAGGATGGCAAGATTGTCCTGGATGATCCCGATGATGACATTGAACCTCCTCCTTCGCCTCCTCTTAAAGCTTCTGCTATGCTGGTTTCTTCAGCCCCCTCGACCGTAGTTGAGCCAGATCCTGATTGTCAGATCTTGAATCGAGGTGACGGGATAGTGGATGCGGTGCCTCTCCAGACTCGTCCTCCCTCACCTCATGTTGATGCCACTAGTGGAGGACCTCCGAATTCTCTTTAATTATCTTTGGTATATTTTGGTATAGCCCGGCTTGTGGGCTTTTGAACTTTTTATTTTGTAAAGCCTGCTTCTGACTTTGGGTACTTCTTCAGTTGCTTTTGCTTTAGCAACTTTAAACAAAGTAGTCATCAGACTTGATGGTTTCTTGAGTTTGTTACTGTGACTTGTGTTTGGATTGGACCTTTATTTGCTTTATGTTTGTAGCCCGACTTCTTGTTAAGTCTGAATCCACCTTGTGTGTTGGTCTTCTTTCTTTGTCCCGAAGTTATCTTCAACAATCCATTTCTATTAGACCTTTTCTGAGGTCTCTCATTAGGATTTGTTTTTTGAGGTTTTCGGGTGGCCATCATGTCGAGCTTTTATGAGTCCTTTCTGTAATTCTCCTACCTGGTCCTTGTTCAATTCTCTTTTCAGAGATTACTTGATAACTCTTTGTCTTTTGTGC
Source organism: Arachis duranensis (assembly GCF_000817695.3). Lineage (NCBI taxonomy): Eukaryota > Viridiplantae > Streptophyta > Magnoliopsida > Fabales > Fabaceae > Arachis > Arachis duranensis. Next base: position 9,581,054 of record NC_029773.3, on the reverse strand, counting down.
CGACTTCGTCATGTCGGGTTCTTCTGAGTTATTTTCTGTAGCTTTATTTTTCCGGACCGACTTTGTCACGTCGAGCCTTTGTCGAGTTACTTGATAATCCTCTTTTTGGACCTTATTTTAGGTCTCTTTCAAGGATCATCTTTTTGTAACTTTATCTTTCTGAGCCGACTTTGTCACGTCGAGCCCTTGTCGAGTTACTTGATAATCCTCTTTTTTGGACCTTGTTTTAGGTCTCTTTCAGGGACTATCTTTTTGTAACTTTATCTTCCCGGGCCGACTTTGTCACGTCGGGCCCTGTCAAGTTACTTGATAATCCTCTTTCTTGGACCTTGTTCAGGTTTCTTTCAGGGACTATCTTTTGTAATTTTATCTTTCCGGGCCGACTTTGTCACGTCGGTCCCTGTCGAGTTACTTGATAATCCTCTTTCTTGGACCTTGTTCAGGTCTCTTTCAGGGACTATCTTTTTGTAACTTTTTTGTAGGAGTTCGACTTCCTCATGTCGGGCTATTTGAAGTTATAGTAATCCTCTTTTATAGGGTTGGCCAGACCTCTTTCCAGGGCTTTACTTATAACTTGGGTTGTTGTGGCTGGTCCGACTTTTTGTGCCGGCCAGTCTTTAAGTTATTTTATAACAATCCATTTTATTAGGTCCTCGTCAGGTCTTTTCTATGGATCACTTTCTATAAATTCTTGCATTATTCTGTTTTCATCTTTGCCAATTTTGTAAAATTTGGGTTTTTAGCCCTCATTTTTATCGTGATCGCGCAGTGAATTCGATTTTCACTTTTTGTCGATCTGTAGCTTTATAATCGGGCGATGAATGTTTTCAGAATAATACGACTTGAGCGTTTGTAGAGAATCTGAACAAATTTTATTAAAGGAAAATGCAAATATACATGAGGAGTTAATTTCCTAAGTTGGGTAATTTGTAGGTCTTGGCGGGGCACCTCATTTAAAAACCTTTTTCAGGAAAAAGAGTGCGCCTTGTCCAAGATCTTTTATCATCCCTAGCTATAGTACCTTCTTAGGTTGCAGGCATACCATGATCTAGGAAGCTCTCGCCCGTCGAGTTTGAAAAGTTTGTAGTAGCCCTTTCTCAATACTTCTATGACTCGGAAGGATCCTTTCTAGTTTGCTGCCAGCTTTCCTTCTCTAGGTCGAGTTGTTCCTATATCGTTTTGGAATAGGATAAGGTCATTTTCAACAAAGGCCCGCTGTATTACTTTTCGGTTGTATTTGGAGGTCATTCGTCTTTTCAGCGCCTCTTCCCTTATCCGAGCTTTCTCTCGGATATCTGGAAGTAAGTCGAGCTCTTCCCTTTGAAGTTGGGAATTGACTTTTTCGCTAAAATGGATTACTCTGGGTGATCCTTCTTCAACCTCCACTGGAATCATTGCCTCCATTCCGTAAGCTAATCGGAAGGGTGACTCCTTTGTCGTGGAATGTGGAGTCGTTCGGTACGCCCATAGGACTTGTGGGAGCTCCTCAGCCCAGGCTCCCTTTGCATCCTGTAATCTCCGTTTTATCCCTGCTAATATAACTTTGTTAGCAGCTTCGGCTTGCCCATTGGCTTGGGGGTGCTCAACAAAGATGAATTGTTGTTTTATATTCAGGTCGGCCGTTAGTTTTCTGAAACCTGCGTCTATGAACTGGGTACCATTGTCTGTAGTGATGGAGTATGGAACCCCGAACTTTGTGACAATGTTTCTATACAGGAATTTCCGACTTCTTTGAGCTGTGGCATTGGCTAGGGGTTCTGCCTCGATCCATTTTGTGAAATAGTCTATTCCTACTATGAGGAATTTGACTTGTCCTGATCCTTGAGAAAAAGGTCCGAGGAGATCGAGTCCCCATTTTGCGAATGGCCAAGGTGAGGTTATGCTGATGAGTTCCTCTGGCGGAGCGGTATGGAAGTTGGCGTGCTTTTGACATGGCGAACATGTCCTTAAGAGTTCTGTGGCTTTTTTTTGTAGGGTTGGCCAATAGAATCCTGCCCGTAGTACTTTTTTGGCGAGTGCTTGCGCTCCGAGGTGATTGCCACAAATGCCACTGTGTACTTCTTCTAAGATATCCTTAGAGTTGGAACTCGGCACGCATTTTAGTAATGGTGTTGAAATCCCTCTTTTGTATAAAGTATTATTTATGATGGTATAGTATTGTGCTTTCCGTTTTAACCTCTTTGCCTCTTTCTCATCTGTAGGGAGGGCCTCTGTTGTGAGGTAATTAATTATGGGGGTCATTCATCCCTGATCGCGACCTGTTATGGCTAGGACCTTTTCTTCTGAGATTGATGGCTTCTGTAGAATTTCTTGGATAAGGCTTCTATTGTTGCCTCCTGGTTTGGTGCTGGCTAGTTTTGATAGTGCATCGGCCCGGGCATTCTGTTCTCGGGGTATGTGTCGAATCTCATACTCTCCGGGTTGTCCGAGTTGTTCCCTGGTTTTGTCCAGGTACTTTTTCATAGTGGGATCTTTGGCTTGGTAGCTGCCTGTTATTTGTGAAGTGACTACCTATGAGTCGCTGAAGATGATAAGTTTTTGAGCTCCAACCTTCCTAGCCAGCTTCAAACCAGCTAGTAGTGCCTCATATTCCGCTTGATTGTTCGAGGCAGGGAACCCAAATTTGAGGGAGAGTTCGATCTGGGTCCCCTAGTCGCTTTCAATTATTACGCCTGCACCACTTCCTGTTTTATTTGAGGAGCCGTCCACGTATAGATTCCATTATGTGGGGATTTCTGGTGTGTCTGTAAATTCCACAATGAAGTCGGCCAGATATTGAGATTTGATGGCCGTTCGAGCTTCGTATTGAAGGTCGAATTCGGACAACTCGACTGCCCATTGCAAGATTCTGCCTGCCAAGTCTGTTTTTTGTAAGATTCCTTTTATGGGCTGGTTGGTCCGAATTTTAATGGTGTGAGACTGGAAATATGGGCAAAGTCGTCGAGATGTTATTATGAGAGCGTAAGCGAACTTTTCTATTTTTTGGTAGTTCTGCTCGGACCCTTGTAACGCTTTGCTGACAAAGTATATGAGTTGTTGCCCACTATTGTCTTCTCGGACCAGTGCTGAGGCTATTGCCCGATTTCCCACTGCGAGGTACAAGATGAGTGGTTCCCGTTCCCGTGGCTGACTTAATATAGGTGGCTGTCCCAAAAATTTTTTAAAGTCTTGGAATGCTTGCTCGCATTCAACTGTCCATTCAAACTCCTTTCCCTTCCTTAGAGTGGCGTAGAAGGGGAGAGATCTTATTGCGGATCCTGCCAGGAATCTGGACAAGGCTGCCAACCGCCCATTGAGTTGTTGTACCTTTTTGATACAAGTTGGGCTTTTCATGTCGAGTACGGCCCTGCACTTGTCCGGGTTTGCCTCGATTCCTCTCTGTGTGATCATAAAACCCAAGAATTTACCAGCTTCTACTGTGAAGGTACATTTTTTGGGATTGAGTTGCATGCCGTATCGTCTTATGGTGTTGAATACTTGTGTCAGGTCGGATAATAACATCTCTTCGTTTTGCGTCTTCACTAGCATGTCGTCTACGTAGACCTCCATGATCTTTCCGATGTGATTTGAAAAAACTTTATTCATTAATCTTTGGTAAGTGGCTCCGGAATTTTTGAGACCAAAGGGCATAACAATGTAGCAGTAATTTGCCTTTGGGGTTAAGAAAAAGGTTTTTTCTTGGTCGGGTGGGTACATTGGGATTTAGTTATATCCCGAGTATGCGTCCATAAAGGAGAGGTATTTGTATCCGGAGGAGGCATCTACCAGTGCGTCGATGTTTGGGAACGGATAAGGATCTTTCGGGCAAGCTTTGTTGAGATTGGTATAGTCGATGCACATTCTCCACTTCCCATTTGACTTTTTTACCAAAACGACATTAGCAAGCCATAGCGGGTATTTGACTTCTCTTATGAAGCCTGCCTCCAGTAGAGCTCGTACATGTTCTTCCACATCTTGAGAGCGTTCTGGTCCTAGCTTTCTACGCCTTTGTTGTACCAGCCGAGATCCTGGGTAGACTGCTAGCTTGTGGCACATTAGTTTGGGATCTATGCCTGGCATGTCTGCGACCTTCCATGCAAAGAGGTCGGCGTTGTCGCGTAGGAACTGTATGAGTGATTCTTTTATGTCCCCTTTTAGGAGTGTGCCGATGTTGGTTGTTTAGTCCGGGGTGTTCCCGATCTGGATTTTCTCTATTTCTCCTTCAGGTTGTGGGCGGAGCTCCTCCCGCCTCTGAACTCCACCGAGCTCGATTGTGTGGAATTCTTCTCCTCTGCCTCTGAGGTTTAGACTTTCATTGTAACAGTGGCGCGCCATCTTCTAATCTGCCTTTACTGTGGCTATTCCTTCTGCGGTTGGGAACTTCATGCATAGATGCGGAGTTGAGACTATTGCGCCGAGTTGATTTAACGTTGTCCGACATATTAGGGAATTGTAGGCTGAGCTTACGTCAACGACGATGTAATCTATTTTGAGAGTTCTTGACTGACTTCCCTTTCCAAAAGTTGTGTGGAGCGGGATGTATCCCATTGGTTGAACCGGAGTATCTCCTAACCCGAACAGGCTGTCCAGATATGCTCTGAGTTCTTTTTCTTCCAAGTCGAGTTTGTCGAAGGCGGTTTTGAATAAGATATCGGCAGAGCTCTCCTGGTCTATTAATGTGCAGTGAAGATTTGCGTTTGCCAGTATAATAGTGATGACCATGGGATCGTCATGCCCTGACGTGACGCCGGATGCGTCTTCCTTGGTAAAAGTGATCACCGGGATGTCGGGTGTTTCCTTCTTTTCTGCGACGTGGTATACGTCTTTGAGATGTCTTTTGCGGGATGATTTGGAGATTCCTCCCCTGGCGAATCCACCGTGTATCATGTGGACATGTCTTTCTGGCGTCTGGGATGATCGCGCGGTTGGTCCGACGTCTTCTGCTCTTCTTCTTTTCCTTTGTTCATCAACACGGGTGGCCAGATATCAATCTAACTTTCCTTCTCGTACGAGCTTTTCTATGACGTTTTTTAAGTCAAAACACTCATTGGTGGAGTGCCCCCGGATCCGATGGTATTCACAATATTCAGCCTGGTTTCCTCCTCCTTTTTTGCCTTTGAGTGGTCGAGCTGGTGGTATTTTTTCTGTGTTGCAAACCTCTCTATAGATATCCACAAGAGACACCCGAAAAGGGGTGTAATTGTGGTATTTTTTATTTTCTCTCCATGGTGTCTTCTTTCTTTCTGGAATCTTTATCTTTATCTCGAGAGGTGAACCCGGCCTTTGAGGTCTCTCCTAATCGGGAGTTTTCTTCCATGTTGATGTACTTTTCCGCTCATTCTTGCACCTCGTTCAGAGACGTAGGGTACTTCTTTGATATAGATTGACTAAAAGGCCCTTCTCGCAGGCCATTAATGAGGCCCATGATAGCGGCTTCTGTTGGTAGGTTTTGTATATCCAGGCATGTCTTGTTGAATCTCTCCATGTAGTTTCACAGGGTTTCCCTTTCTCCTTATCTGATTCCCAGTAAGCTCGGCGCATGTTTAGCTTTGTCCTTTTGGATGGAGAATCTGGCCAGGAACTTCTTGGCCATGTCGTCGAAACTCGAGATGGATCTTGGAGGGAGGTTGTCGAACCATCTAATTGCTGCTTTTGTTAAAGTAGTTGGAAAGGCTTTGCAACGAACTGCATCTGAGGCGTCCGTGAGATACATTCTGCTCCTGAAGTTGATGAGATGATGGCTGGGATCCGTAGTGCCATCGTACAAGGTCATGTCTGGGAGTTTAAAATATTTTGGGATTCTTGTCTTCATGATCTCCTTGGTGAATGGATCTTGCTCCTTGCGGGTGCTATCTTCAGGAATGGATTGGCCGGCTTTAGTCTTGACATCGGCTTCAAGTTTTAGGAGTTTGTTCTCCAATTCCCGACATCACCTTATTTCTCTTTGCAGGTCCTTCTCAGCCTCTCGTTGGCGTAGAATTTCTTCCTCAAGTTGTTTTAGCCGATCTTGAAATGCATCTTCGTTTGGGGAGTTCTTTTTGTTGATTTGGGGAGTATCTTTTGGTGTAGTGTCTGCATTTTGTGTGGCGTTCTATCCTCTAGATCTGAGTCGTGGTTGTTGTCATGGTCGTCCGCCATGGTGCTGGGATGACTTCCAGGCTCCCCGGCAACGGCACCAATGTTTCGAGGGTTACCTGAAACTAGAGGTCGATCTCGGACGAGATCTTCTATGCTGGTCGGAGCTGCGGAGTCCGATCTTGATGATGGTGGTCGGAGTCACTGTGTCCGACTCGTTGGACTTGGTGATGATGCTGATCCTTTGTCCCCGGAGGGTGGGGGTTACCTGCAAGGGACTCCGATACTTAAGTTAGCAAGGTTATTAAGCAGGTATTGAGTAGAATCAGAGTATGAGTTATACCTGGGTGCTCTAGTGTATTTATAATGGCGTAGGGTGACCTTCTTAGATAAGATAAGTTAGTTATCTTATCTTATCTTTATCTTATCTTCAAGTGAGGTCATTTTTATCTTCAAGGGAACCACCCTTCTTTCTGTAGGCTTGGGCTGCCTTAGGATTTGGGGTGTGTTCCTCTATTTGGGCCCTTCTTTGGGCTTTCCTGGTGACTTGGCCGAGCTCTTTGGAAAGAGGTCGGGTTGCCCTGACCTGAAGAGGACGGTCGCTTTGCCTGTCGAACATCCCGGGTCGGACAGCTCGACCCAGGGTATGAACAATATTCATTTGGCTTTTAGCGGCAATTAAGGTCCAGCCGCCACTAAATTAACCTAATTGCGGAAAGTGGTGGATGATTCAATATTTACTTTTACTGGCGGTTCATCCTAACCGCTACCAATTTTTTTAAAAACCTCAACTTTGATATTCGGATGTAGTCTCTTTTCAAAGATCAACAGAGTATAAACTACTTAAATTCACACTAGTTTCTTCACTGTTGTAATATAAAAATGTTGTCTTTCGTAAAATTAGAGTTTTTCATTAGTATTTAAATTGAATTTGCCTGTATTTTAATTTTTGCTATATTTTAATAAGTTTATTTTGAGAAATATATTTGAGTCACTGTTACCTAAACCGTTTCACTATTTTTGGATTTGTTTTACGTAAAAAAAAATTAATTAATTTAAGAATATATTCATTTACTCATGTGAACAAATTTGAAAATTAGATTTTCTCATTTATTATAAGATCTTCTAAGTTTGCATTCAAGCATAAATCTAAAAGAAATATGTAAAATATGTTTAATCAATGCAAATTTCAATTGAGCATATATTAATAGTAGGCTTCTATGAAGTTATACCTTACTAATCATAAATCAATAAATTCTTAAAATAGTGAAATATGTAATACCGCAATCCAAATCATTAAATTAAAAGAAACAATGTAAGTGTTAAAATAAAAGGTCAAATTTTCTCTTTAACATCGTATTGACCTGACCAGAAATATTCGTTCAGGAATCTATTGGCTTCACGTGATAGAGGATCTGATATGTCATCTCCAAACCATATTTTTTGTTCAGATTGAAGCCCTTTTTTGTAACGTGTACGTCATCTTCTCCTTGTTGGTCATCTAAAGTTTTATTATCTTCTTCTGAAACCTTATTCAGATCAAATTGCATGGACATGTCAATTCCAATGGAGGAGATGTCATCTAAATTGTCTGCTGAATCAATCTCTGTCTCATCTAGACTGTCATTAACTATTTCGCATGAATATTCAGCTAACACTGAAAATATCAACCCGCATAAAAAAAACTTAGTATAATCAGAAGAAACAACAACTTCCAAGTCATTAGATAGTAATTTAGAAAAAAAAAGTATGTTAATTTGCTAACATAGGCTTCAAAACTAAACAAAAATAAACAACGATTACTATCTCCTTTGTTGACAGTTTGGGCAAATTTTTTGAAAAGAAATTCTGTAATGTGTAATTCTATAAATTTCATTTTCTCTTGTGATGCAATATCCAACTTAACTGCATGCTTTTTTGTAAAGCACATCTATATAATAAAAAATATAGTTCAACATCTTTTTTGATCAATACTTTGTCTTTATGATGAACTTTCTATATTATATATTTTTTACCTTCAATTCAGCAAGTATGTTTTCAGAGCTCGTCCTAGATGCACATGCCATAAAAATATATCCAAATTTCTTCTCATACATTGTTCCTTATTCATAAAGTTCTTACAAATATGAATGTTAACATTGCAAATATTATTGTAGCAAGTTTGTTAGCATATGTCAACTTAACATATGTATTAATCAAATATAGTCTAAGACAAGTTTAACAAGGTATGCTTAATGAACAAATCTACATGATAGATTCGTTAGCCATTTTCAAGTATTGGTTGAAACAATAGCGTCTTGATATAGCCTTCAACCAACACCTAACATTCACTTTGCGAAACCATATGTCTCTAGCAACAGAAATTGCATATTCCAATAAAGAGAATGGAGAGGCCATAGCCATCTCTTTAGCAAATGTTGTGCTTTCACAGCATGATGAAAAGTCCTCCGTTTTCATTTTTCCTGTTACGCTATTGATGAGCGGATAATTTATACGCTTTTTGGCATTGTTTTTAGGTAGTTTTTAGTAAGTTCAAGCTACTTTTAGGGATGTTTTCATTAGTTTTTATGTTAAATTCACATTTCTGGACTTTACTATGAGTTTGTGTGTTTTTCTGTGATTTCAGGTAATTTCTGGCTGAAATTGAGGGACTTGAGCAAAACTCTGAAAAAGGCTGACAAAAGGACTGCTGATGCTGTTGGAATCTGACCTCCCTGCACTCGAAATGGATTTTCTGGAGCTACAGAACTCCAAATGGCGCGCTCTCAACGGAGTTGGAAAGTAGACATCCAGAGCTTTCCAGCAATATATAATAGTCCATACTTTATTCGGAAATTGACGACGTAACTTGGCGTTGAACGCCAAGTACATGCTGCTGTCTGGAGTTAAACGCCAGAAAAACGTCATGA
>NC_029773.3:9540953-9571504 GCF_000817695.3 Arachis duranensis | reverse complement strand
TTTTCACTGAGAGGATGGGATGTAGCCATTGACAACGGTGATGCCCTACATACAGCTTGCCATGGAAAGGAGTAGGAAGGATTGGATGACTGCAATAGGAAAGTAGAGATTCAAGAGGAGCACAGCATCTCTATACACTTATCTGAAATTCCCACTATTAATTTACATAAGTATTTCTATCCCTTTTATTTTCTTTTTATTATTAATTTTCGAAACCCAAAACTATTTAATCTGCTTAACTGAGATTTACAAGGTAACCATAGCTTGCTTCATACCAACAATCTCTGTGGGATCGACCCTTACTCACGTAAGGTATTACTTGGATGACCCAGTACACTTGCTGGTTAAGTTGAACGAAGTTGTGAACTATGGTATTGGCATCATGTTTTTTGGCGCCATTACCAGGGAATGAAAAGCAATGAATTTTGCAAAATGGAATAACAATTGAATCACAATTTCGTCCACCAGCTATCATTTTATGTGAACTAACATTTATTAGCAATAACAATATTAGCATTGATTATAACTAATAGATAGCATGATTATCATAAGAACGACATTAAGAACAACAACAATAATAACGAAATTAATACTTCATTCTAAGATAATTATTTCTAGACAAATCATATAAAGAAATAGGAAGCGAGTTTTATTTATTAAAACCAACAATTCAGTAAAGATTTAATTGAATTCTGAAAATATCAATCGTGATATAACTATCAAACTACATACGTCATGAACATTATTAAACACATTAATTATAAAAAGACCACTGTTAACAATTGTTGACTTTAATCCTAGTTCCGTTATGCAACCTCGTCAATATTTTTAGATGCATTGTCTGCGAGGTCTTCTATATCATCATCCCTTGTAAACTGCAAGTCTACAATGTCTCCTGCCGCTGAGATGTTCAACCCTGGCTATGGAGAAAAACCAACTTCAGCTTCTTTATTCTCTTCTCCCATGTCATATAAGTCTTGTGGCTTGACATGAACCATAACACTCCATTCTTTATCTACCTCATCATCCACATAGTATACAAGATGAACCTCTGATGCCAATATATATGGTTCATGGTCCTCTCGATCACCAATGTGTATCGAATGAGAGAAATTAACACTAGTAAGACCCAAACACATTTGAACAACACGATTGAGAACCAACAGCTATAAATCAACTCAATTATGTCTACTCTTTTGCCATAGTATGGAACATTACCAACAGCTACTTTTTGTCATGAATGCTTGCATAACTTCACGTATTAGACGAGACATATACTCCACTATTTTAGATTTTCATCCCTTTCTCCTTTGCCATAGTTCTAAACTTATATTCGTTGACATTGTATGCACCATAACGTGTTGCTTGAAGTATGGGTCTACCGCCCACATACAAGCCATTTAATCTCATTTGAATATTGAGTTCTCTCTATTGGAACCTACTACCATATAACAACCATTCTTAATTTCATCAAAGGTCATTTTATTGTAGTAAATGTTTTATGCTATCAAGGCAATTGGCATAACGCATACTCTATGCTAACCTCTTATTTAAACTACTGAACAAATTTCTTGTGCACAATGCTGTCTATTTTGATTGCAACCTTGTTTGATTTCGTAGACTTCTCTTTGTTTTTTCTTTAAATGAATTATATGAAATAGCAAAATATTATTCACAAATAGGGCACAGGTGACTAGATTTATATCCGATATTTGAAGTATAACATAAGATTACTTACTCAATAAATTCAGAAACAGGCTCGCAGTTGACTAGCACGTGACGATGTGCTTGATGTCGTTCCATTTGACTTAGCTTAAAATGTGTTGCAGCCCCTAACGCCTTTCCGACTTTGGGAACATAGTTTCACATGCATTAGGGGGTACTCCACTAGGTTGATCGTCAACTTGCACCGATCGATTCATTTTAGTATCAATATTATCTAGATATCTAGAGGAGAAAGTTAAAATTTCCTCAGATAAGTACCCCTCTGCAATTGAGCCTTCTGCTTGAGCCCTGTTGCACACATACTGCTTTAAACGACCCATATACCTTTCAAAAAAGACCAATTCATATGCTTAGTATCATAAATTGTTGAACCGAATATTGTAAATGGGGTTATATAGAAACTAAACTCTCTATTGGATACATCCACCAATAATATACTGGGCCACCAAGTTTTACTTCTTTAACAAGATGCACGATAAGGTGTACCGTGACTGTGAAGAACGATGGAGGAAAAATAATTTCCATACGACACATGGTGTGAACAACATGATTTTGGAGTTCATCAAGCTGTAGAGGGTTAATGGCTTTCCCGCAGAGTGCTCAAAAAATGATGAAAGATTGGCAATCACGGCGGCCACGGGGGCAGGCAGTGCATTGTTGACCAGAATTGGAAGTAAATGTTCCATCAAAATGTGACAATCATGACTTTTTAACACAGTCAACTTACGCTATCGCAAGTCAACACAAAACGTAATATTGCTAGAATAACCATCTGGAAAGACAACTTTTTGAAGAGTCTTCAGAAATATATCCTTCTGTGAATTTGACATGGTAAATATTGCAGAAGGATATTTTTCACCATCGTGCGGCCATAACTCTGGCCTTTGCCCATGCATTATAAATCCTTTTGAGCTTTCAGATTGTCCTTTGACTTTCCACTATCATTTAATACAGTAAACACTACGTTATCACAAACATTTTTCTCTATGTGCATTACATCAGGGTTCTGGCGAAGCATATTATCTTCCCAGTATGGGAGGTCAAAGAAAACACTCTTCTTCTTCCAATTAGAGTCACCCTGGTTGGCATCTTCACCACTGCATCTTTTCTGTCCTACACGTTTGTCATCTTTTTGAATGACACGTGAACATTTGATTGTTGCCTCAAGATATCTATTTCAGACAACATCTTTGAGGGATCCCTGTTCACTACCTGGCCGTCAACTCTTACCTGGTCTAATCTAAATTTATGTCCTTGACTTAGAAAACAACGATGACCCATAAAATACTATTTTTGACTAAACGTGAGTTGATGTGCCTTATGATCCAAATTACAGGTAGGACATGCCAAGCTGCTATGCGTATTCCACCCAGATAAGTTTTTCAATCCAAAAAAATTGCTAATAGTCCACATCAATCCCGCAAACATCTTGAAACTGCATTTCTTTTTAGCCTCATAGGTTTCAACTCTATTCCATAATTGCTTCAACTCATCAACCAAGGGCTGCAGGTAAATATCTATTAACTTGGTAATTGTTTTTGCTTTCTCTCAATGTCTTATATTATTTACCTCTGATTTGAACCCTTACTCTGCTTTGCCACTTAAATATAAAATGAAAATCAGGGTGCATTGGTGCAAAGTGCTGCTGCTCTGGGTGTAGGTGCAAAGTGTTTCGCTATTGCTGGTGATGGATTTTGGATAGCTAGTAGGTTACACTTTAATTTTTTTGTCTCTGTTTTTCTCTTTTCTTTGTGTTCTTCACTGTTATTTAAACAATTATACAAATATGCAAAATAGAATTTTGATGAAATTAAGAATGATCTACTTCTGTTTGCACAATGAGCAAAGATTATGAACTATATATTAAAAGAGACCAAACTAGCTAGTTCAAGAGTGCTAGAATAAAGATGTTATAAGCAGCACTTTTTAATTACACTTTGGATTGGAGTGGTAACATATTTGAGCCTAAATATTTCATAACAATAAGAATAAATTTAAGGAATCAATTTTTAATTAGATAATATTAACTATTTTTCTGTAAATCCTTATTTTTAGGGGTTTTACAATTTAGAATTAGGATTTAAAATCATTAATCTAAAATTTAGATTTTAGAGTTTAAGATTTAGTATTTAGAATTTAAGATAAAATTAAAAAATTAAAAATTATTTAATATTGACTAAAAAATAATTAATTCATTAGATGTTCAAAAATAATTTATATTATTATAGGAAAAAGAAGTAGAAATTAACAGACCACAATAATTTGCTTGATATTGAAATTTTTGCTAATAAAATTATGCCTTATAATTAATTAAATTCTTTAGTATTAAGGTTTAGGGTGAGCCAATTAGGTAAAGGGATGGTCCATGAAACTTAATGTCTCATGTGAACTTCTATTTTGTGAATTTATTTTTTGTAATTTCTGGTTTGTTATGAAAGAGTTATGCATGTTATGATTTACGTCAACTATTTATGGTTTAGTTTATTGTAAAATTCATGTACAACTTAGATTTAATTTATTTGATTTAAGACTCCTTTATGAATAGTAAAGACCTAGAATATAAGCTTTTTCAACAAGTTCAGTGAAAATCTTAGTTATTTTTCTCAAAATGTGTTCATGAAAATTGTGCTGTGATATGTTATTATCCTTAACTTTTAACTATAACTTTGTTAAAACCTTATTTAAGTTTGATGGACTTTAATTATGTTTTATTGAGTGATTAGTAAACTTGTTAATCGTTGTAGTTGGGAGTAACATGTAAAAAATTTGTTTTTAATAGCACCAGGTTTTTTTTTGAATTATTTTTAATTCGTGAGTATGTTGTAAATGTTAGTCATAACCCAGTTTAAAAGATATTGTTTACTCTTTTCTGAAAAAAGCCGCATGGAAATATGAATTGGTGTTGTGCCTTTACTTTCAAGTATTCATTGTATTTGCCATGTAATCTTAATAATTTGATTTCATTCTTTTCATGATAGATGTGATTGTTTAGGCTAATAATTTGTTTGGTTACATTGAAATTTTAAAATGATTTCTTTTTTATTATTGGTATTTCTGTAGATTCTACCTCTAATAAGTGTACAACGAATAGTTTGTGTGAAGGTTTGAAAATATGCCGAGGAGATCGCGATACAGCTGCATCCCCGATGCCGACACTGCTGACAAAACTCAGTATATCAATGCTCAGATGTTCGAAAAAAATAGATCATTCCGTCCACCACGTATTGAAAGACGACTAGCTCCGTCAACTCATAATGATGCCGCTGAAGCTTCCGCATGACACACAGAGACTGAACATGTTGCTGAGGCTGCCCAAATATCTTCAAAAGATGAAGATTATGATCCCGAGGCTGATGAGGTTGACTCATGGGATGATCACGTTGACAACTTATATGTTGAACAAGAAGTTGTAGGCCGTAACAATCCCAACGGTCGCAAGGATACGAATTTTTGGAGTGTTGTTATTGTCGATAAAATTTTTTCCTATAGTCTTGATTATTTAATTATAATTGGATGACTTTAGTATTCTATTTAATTTTTAGGCAATGATAATGCAACTAAACCTTGTAATATGTTTCTTAGACGACGGTGTCACAAAAAGGATGAACTTGAGCGTCAAGGAGGCTATAGTACTGCCTCCTAGTAGACAGATCAATCTGGAGTTTAATACAGAGTTACAATTGATCAGTCAGGCAACTAGATTATTAAGGGAGTTTCTAGGAAGTTTGGGTGCTGACTTTCAACATTTCCCATTAATGAAGAGTGTTGGAAGACAATGGACATTGCTCTGAAGGAACATGCATACGACACAATTAAGATATAATGTTAAATTTCATAGCTTATTATGTTATGTAAAATGTGATCTATGTCATTATTTTTCCTTTTGTTGACATGCATCGCATTCTGTCTCAAATTTTTAGCAGACCTTTCGATATGAGGAGGATGACAACAGAAAAATAAAGTGGGTAATGATTCAAAGGATAGGGAAAATCTAGAAAGAATCAAGAAAAGCCTTATTTCACAAGTTTTATGACGAGAGAAATAATTTAGAAGAAAATACTAAGCATAAATCATTAGGAATAAATGCACAATAGTGGAAATGGTTCCTTCAATATTGTTTGAAGGACTCTACGAAGGTAAGTAACATTGAATTGGTATTCCATTTAGTGTTGCAATTTCAAACATTTTGAATACATGAATAAAATAATTGATTGACTATGATAGAATTAGAAACCCAAAAAATGAGTCCATTATGTTTCTAAACCTTAAAAAAACAGGGCACTATTAACGAGTCATTAAATTCTGAAATTTGTTGCATGGTCAATTGTATTTTTGTCTTCATTTATAGAAAAAGTATAGACAAAATGCTCTGAATCAGTCGAAGCAACTTTATACACATCTTGGGGTTTGAAGACATTGGCAAGCCGAAAGGATGAAGAGGTAATTACGTGTCTATTATCTTTCATATATTTTTTCATGTTTTGTCATATTCATTTGTTACATGTACGATCGTGAACTTATTTAATGTGGTCATAGGAAAAAGCACAGCAAAGGTGCATTGGTAAAGGAGAGGTATGAACTATGGTTCATAAAAAAAAGAATGGCTCGTATATGAATGATGATGCACGTGTTGTTGGAATAAGTATTAGTTTATAGTTATTTACATGTCTTGCTCTATTCATGTTGCTAACTTTGAAATCACAATAACCCACTTCTGGTATGTTTGTAGGAAGCGATTGCGAATATCGAAAGTCAAGATGGTTCCTCGAATGAGACTTCACATAATGACTCGGTTGCACGAGTCCTTGGAAAGGAGCATTCAGGACAAGTTCAGGGGTTAGGTTTTGGACCATATCCAACCGAAATTATTCATAATACTACACAACAATTGAACTTTATAGTGAAAATTGAGGAGTATCAAAAGGAGATTACATAATTGAAGGCAGTGGCAGTAGAACTAAAGGCAGAGGCAACAGAAGAGAAGGCAAAGAGATAGACCATGCAGAATCTGTTGAGATACATTATTCAACAGCATGGAGACATGTTGCCACCTAAAGTTGGTGCAGAGCTGGAGTCTTTAAGGAGCGCAACAAAATAGATAAAGATCTTTTAACAACTTTTTTTTGTTTGCTTTATGAAAAGTGCACTTGGAGGACAAATTGCAATTAACTATTTTATTTTGGCATTTATATATATAATTTGGATTATTCTAGCATTGTGTTATGCTTTAATTTTGTTATTTTATTATAATTAAAAATATAATCAGTTAAATTAATACGTATCAGTTTTAGATTAAAATATTTTTTTAATTAGTGATTTTGATATGAAATGAAAATTCAAATAAGGTATGTAAATGGAATACAAAATATTATTTTTAGCAACGGTTATTATTAAAAGCCACAAAAACTACTTTTCTTTATGACAGATTTAGTGGTGGTTAACTGTTTCAAATCAGTTCTAGTCAATAGCAGTGGCCACTAACCGCTGCAAAACGTTTTCATCGCTAAATACCATTTAGTAGTGGTTATTCCAGCGGTAATAGAAAATCACTGCTAAAGGTTTACCAACGCCATATGTTTCAGCGATCAATCAACCATTGCTATACGTTTTGCGGCCTATTCGAAAAAACAACCGCCATTATCTGCCGCTTCTATTATAGTGTTTAAATGGACTAACTTCGATTTTTAAATATAATTGTGTGAGGGGACAATAAAAAAAATTGTGTAAAATATAAAAATTAAAAAATTAAACAAATCACAATTTCTTTATATATAGTTATAGACAATGTCTCTTTTTTTATTCAATTATTATTCAAATATTTTTTATTATTTAATTACAAAGTTGACACTCTATAATATTTATGTTATATTCTTTTTTACAGAATTAACTAATTCTTTTTAGCCAATATCGGCTAATTTTTAAAAATATTCTGTTTATCTTAAAATCTAAATCTAAAATTATTTTTAATTCTAAATCCTAAATTATAAACCTAAACATTAAAATAAGTTAATACTAATTAAAAATTATTTTTTATACTTTTTTTTAAATTTATATAATATAATAATTTTTATCATTGTATAAATATTTAATAGTATAATTTTTTTTATGCATAAATAATTTTTTTTAAAATGTGGAGAAAAATATATTATTGTAATGGAGACAATACAAATACACATATATATTTATTATTTGTTTTCTTAAAATTTAATAGGAGCAATGCCCTATCCTTATATAGGTGGATTCGTCCATGGTTATATTTAGTATAGGAATCTAAATTTTAAATTATATATAGAGTAAAGTGCTAAATTAATCTCCACATTTGAGCCTAATTCTATTTTGGTTTCTAAGATTTTAAATGTCTTATTTACATCCAAAAAAAATTTGATTAGACTCAATCAAGCCCTGCCATCAAGTCATGGTAAAATTAGTAACGACATGTCCTACGTGGCCGTTTAATGGGTTTGTGGTTAATAGCGTGTATGTGTTCTCGCGTTGGGACTTAGAACACATACACTCACACCGACTCTTGTTCTTCTTTTTGTCAACCACGAAACTAAAAACAAACCACAAACCCTATCGATCTTTAATCAAGGATTGTGATTCAAGTGTAGAGAGGCGACATTGGCGGTCGCTCGTATAGAAGTTCTACCCAGGCAATTAGTTTGAAACCCTTCAACGCCTAAAGAACGACATGTCAGGTATTCATGAATAAAATCTCCTCTATCCATTTGGTTCCCATGTTAATGCATGATGTATGTGATGCTACTGTGTGTATGATTGGATTTCTTTTATGTTCAATAGTCATTTTTTTATTTGATTTGGGATTTTTTATTTTTCCCTAATGAATGAGTTTATTCCTTTCCGTTGTTGTTTATCAATGTGTGATTTTTATTGAGTAGTTTATGTTTATTTGACAGGTTGTTGAGGAAATGAGTTATTTTAGTGTCAAGATACACCATGGTGGGAGATTTGGGTTTGATGGTGAACCGTTACACTACGTGAGTGGTGAGACTTCCATAGTAGATTATTGTGATGAAGGTAGATGGAGTAGGTTCAAAGCTGTTGAGATAGTAGTCGAACATGGATATTTGGCAGAAAACATCGCTGTGATGTGGTACAAGTCTCCAAAAAAAGAAATAGAGGATGGACTGAGGATGCTTCCGCCATGTAGAACACGCCGTTACTAATTTCACCATGACTTGACGGCAGGACTTGATTGAGGCTAATCAAAACTTTTTTGGATGTAAATAGAATACTTAAAATCTTAGGATCCAAAATAGAATTAGACCCCAAATATGAAGGACCAATTTAGTACTTTATCCTTATATATATAATATATAATTATTTTAAAATCAATAACTTTCATTACGTGTGTATCAAAGAAATTTATGATCGGATGGTAATAAATTTATGAACGAGTAGCTTTAGGCACAGTACGACAAGAATTATTTTGTGGTAAATTTTTAACAATAATAATATAATGATCATTATATATTTATTTAATTTATATTTTCATAATAATTACATAATTATCGTTATTATATATGTTATAAAGATAATTATATATTTTTTGTGATTATTAAAAAGCTTTTACTGACAGTTATTGCTAAAACCTTTTAGCGATAAAACATAAGATGACTAATATTTAATTGCCAGTAAATATATTAGTTGTAATTTTTATTGCCGCTAAAAACAATATAAATTATCAGTAAAAATAATTTTTCTAGTAATAACAGTGGTAATGGCAGTAATAGTGGTAGTAACTAAGATGAAAGTGGATGAGAAAAGATTTGAGTTGTAGTAATAAAAAGAGTTGGGAATTAGGAATAACTGGATAAGATAGTGAAGGTTCTTGATGGCTTAGAGAAGGGGGATTGAATCTATGACTTTTTTTTTTAATCTTGAATAATAAGTTCTCAAATCAGAAGATGAAACTTGGCTTCTGTTTAGTCTGCGAGATTGATTATGCAGGATACAATTTTATTTTGTCTCATAAATCGTGAAAAATAGAATCAGAATAGGGAGGAAGAAGATAACACAGCCATATATTCTGGTTCAGATGCCTTGTGTAATACAATCTACATCCAGTCTCTACTACAACAGTGGTGGAATTTTTACTATCTTTTCAAGTATCACATACACCAATTTTTCCTAGGATTCAACCCAATCCTATATGGGACAAATTCAGCTTCTACCCAAGCTAGATTTGACTAGGTTCACTCCCTAGATTTCCAACCACTAAGTGCTCATCCAACTTAGCAAGGAATACCTCTCAAGTACATAATACAAAACAGAAATACAATCAAAAGAGATTAGACATAAATCTTAGCTTTTCTCTCTAAGTTTCTCTCTTTATATTTTTTCTCAATGACTTTTTCTTAATGCCTTACTTATATGCTTTCTACCACTGAATGAGAATAAGGAAAGATATAACATACAAATAGAATATTCAATAATAGACCATGAAGGAGTTGATGTTTAACAATCTTGACACTATAAGATGAACCGAATTCAGCACTCTCTGATGAAGCTCTCCTCTTAGCAAAATATTTCTTTGATGTAAAAACACTGTCTAAAATGTTGAACTATTATGGAGAAGCTCTCAATGAAACTCAGATTCTGGTTCTCTCTCTTTGCCCAAAACTGAAGTTGATTTTTCTTTTTGTATTGAGTTTAGTTTCCATAGGTAGAGTTTGCTTCACAAAGTTTGCTCATTGAATATTGAGTTAACAGAAGTTTCTCTTTCTTTTTCTTCCATCAGATCAGAAAATCAGGGATTAGATATCAAAGCTAATCATAGCAGAGGAGAGATGAGTAGTAGCAACTTGTTTTCTTAGTGGATTTTCCAAATCTAAACCTTTAATTGTTTTGGCCCTAAATTTCAATAATAACCATTGATTCACAGCAGGTTAAAGTAACCTCCACTTTCTTCATGTTACCTGAAATAGTTGTGCAGAAAGAAAGGTGAGATCAATAAGTAAGTAACTTGCATGTTTATGGAAGGATTTTACCTTTTTCCTTTTTGACTTGAACATTTGCTTTCGGCTTCAATCTTGATTTGACATAACCACTAGAAATTGTTTTTTTTTTCTTTCTTCTTCTTTGGTACTTATTGAAAAAGTGAACTTCTCTTTCTTCTTTGTACCTTACCCCAAATAACATAGCACCACCAACGGGAAGATGCTCTTCCTTTCAAAAATGGCAATGGGCTGGACTGGAGGCTTAGTCCAAGTAGCTATGGCTCAGATACTTAGTTTCATTATTTGGGTTGCACAATAACATTTGAGCTTTTTTTTCATTTCACCTTGAACTAATTATGAATTTACTTATTTTACTTGTGAAGTTCCTAAGTCTTAGTTAGTGTTCAGTAACGTTGGGAATAGTACAGCTTTAAATTCTTTTGAGCCTTTCTTGAATAAGCCTTTCTTGAATGTCTTTGTTGGGCCAAGAGGAGCAACAGGGGCGGAGCTACATTGTAGCAAAGGGGGGCAATGGCCCCCTAATTTTAATTTTTTATATGTAAATTTCAGTTTAGCCCTCTTAAAATTTTATTTTAGTCTTATTTTATTATATAAATATTTTTGGTCCCCTAATTTTTCATCTAGCTCTGCCCTTGAGAAGCAACAACTTGTTGCTTTGCTTAGTATCCAAAGTTCAGCCCAATATGCTTAACATAATGATCATTCATCTTCTCTATTATGGACCTACAAAATAAAACACATTTTAAATAACTTTAGACTTTTAAACCAACTACCTATCAATATTTGTCATCACTAAAATTTAATATATAATTTCTCAAACTCAAGAGATAGGTTAGGTTTTTTTTGGGGTCAAATTACATTAAAAGAGGCTCAAACCCGACACCTAATGTATGGTGGAGGAAGACATATCCTATTTGAGTTATAATTTATTGGCAGATAGAATAAGCTATGTTAGGTGGGATAGTGGATATGTTTTTTAGGATTTGGGTATTTTTTTTAATTGAAATATATTGGATACAAAGTTATTTTCATTGTTTGTGGATAAATATATCAGTATTCTAAATATTTGTGTGTAAAAATAGTAGTTTATCCAAAATATATTATATCAAATCAAAATTATTTTAATTATTAAAAATGTGATGTATAAGTAAAATTATGCTTTATTCATCAACAATATGAGTATATTAATTGTAACAGTTATTCACAATTATTAATTAATATAGCAGAAAATCATCACATAAATGATTGTAACTTAGCGACGATTATTTCAATTGTGACGATTTATAACGTTACTAAAACTCCAGTAGTTAGCAACAGTTAGACAAATGTTTTAGTAATAATTTAACCAGTGGCTGAAAAAAATGCCACTTAATACGCTTTCGACACTTCCATTAGCGACAGTTTTTGAATTATTGTAAAATTTTTTAACAAGAATTAAAACCGTCACTAAATAACAAATCAAACCGTCTCTGTTTTTATTTTCGTCTTGGTATTTCTATTCGGAGAAGAAATGCAAACAAAGCCTAAGGTGGTAAAATAACTCACAAAATAGTGAACACACCAAATATTCTTCTAAAAGAAATATTAAAAAATTATTAAAATTTATTATTTTTCATTATTAATTAACTATAAATATTTAAAAATAATAAATTTTGATCGTCGTTTAATTTTTTTTTTCTTGTAATTAGAACGTAAATCATCACGTACAAAACAAGAGAAGATACGTGACCTAGCTTATTTTGCTTCCACATTGTTTGGCACACAAAACATACACAAATATACAACTATAATTAATAATATAATTTTTTTCTATTATTGAGAAATAAAAATAGAAATAGGCACGAAATTGGGAGGTGCAATCTTCACATACAGTGGAACTATATTGGGAGAATAGTTTAATGGAAAATAACATTATTGGGATACCCTTCCATCCCTTACATACCCTTCTTCACCCACTAACCTTCTTTTGTAGCAATCATCTAATATCAATTGGTCCCATGCATATGCATATCTATATGCGCACTTCAAATTTCTAGAGAATCTTCAATTCCTTGACCCCACTACTCAATTTTTATTCATTTCACGTTTTAAGGTAGTAACGTAATCAACATATAAACACAATGTTATTGGTTAAAGCAGGGAGAAATTAATACTACCATGTATTTGTTCAATAGTGGTGTTTCATGTATATGCATGCCGTGTCTTTATTAGACGTCGATTTAATTATTTTTTTATTTTCTATAATTTTATTAAATTTATAATTAAATTTTTATATTTTTTAATTGAATTTTTATATTTTACGTTATTATTGGTGCTTTGAATAATGTTATACAATTTGAACACTTAAAGCAACATTGGTATCTCATTTATTTCATATACTTTAATTTACCACATAGGCCACAATTTAGTAACAGTGTAATGTTTTCTCATCCTTTCACCTTTAGAAAATTGCTTTTGAACGTTTATTTATAATTGTTGATGAAGTTGTACTAGTACTTTTATTCAAAAAATAGACTCACATTCATTGATTTTTATATAAAAATAATAATTAAAAATTATTAAATAATAATTTAATAAAATATATTAAATTATTTAATAATTTTTAAATATTATTTTTACATAAAAATTTCATGTGAGTAGTCATCTTCTTAAAATAAAAAAGAATTAATAGCTAATTGATTTATATTTCTGTAAGAGAGTACTATACATTGTTAATACACAATGAGACAATATACTTATTTATATGCCTAATCAAATAACTAAAACCTCCCTATAACTCCTAATGAGCCTAATCCTAACTACTAGAACTGAACTAATATTGGGTTAAGGTCAAATTAAATCAGATGCAATTAATTAAAGAGAACTTTTGACAACGAACATATTAACAACTATATCGATTAAGACATACATACAATTATCTCACATCCACATGGAAAGTGAGAAAATTATTAAACCTAAAAAAGTTGCTAAAAAGAAAACTAAACTCACCATATTTGATAGAAAACCAAAACTAATAAAATAATAAAAAAATCATATTAATAAATCATATAATTGTCTACTTTTTTTTTCAACAATATGTCAATAATTTAATAACTTATTATATAGTGCATTTAAGTTAGGCTGTGCACAAAAACTATTATATAAAGCCATGTCATTCACACTCTAAACACACACCACCCTCCTTCTTCTTCTTCCTCAAATATTTTGTCCTTCTCTCCTTCTTCTTATACCTAAATTTCTATCCAAAAAAAACCAACCTCATCCACCATAATTTAGATATAACACATATATTTCTCCTAATTATTATTCCTCCCAACATATACACCAAACTAAAACCACTTTAATATAAACTTGATTAGCATAATCAAACACATTTATTAATATTTAGTACTATATATAACACATACTAGTCATACATATTTTTAGCACCATTAATTATATTTGTACTTATTATTAAGGATAAGATATACTATTATTAGAGAAAAAATGGGTAATGTTGATTATTCATCATCATATCCTTCATCTATGAATAGTGATGAGAGTGAACAACATCCTCGTGTGGTTGTTCCACCACCACAACCATTTTTCAAGTTTCTAAAATACTCAATGAAGGAGACATTCTTTCCGGACGACCCGTTGAGGAGGTTCAAGAACCAGCCTCCTTCAAGGAGGTTGGTTCTTGGACTCCAGTACTTCTTCCCAATATTTGAATGGGGTCCGAGTTACACGTTTCAGTTCTTGAAATCGGACCTCATTGCCGGAATCACCATTGCTAGCTTAGCCATACCTCAAGGAATCAGCTATGCTAAGCTTGCAAACTTGCCTCCAATTCTTGGATTATGTGGGTATTATATGTATTTAATTAAGTTTACTTTAATTTCTCTCTTATGATGATCATCAAGAATATATAGAATTATATACAATATAATCTCTTTTAAACTCAACTTTTTTTAATTTCTTTAATTTTTAATGAAGAATAATACTTTAACTTAGTAACACAAAAGATTTTCTATATGTAGTTTTATTTTTCCTTTTAGTTGAAACTACATATATCTTCTTGATAAAGGCCATATAAATATAGTTTAATATAAATAATTAAATTTTATCATAATAAGAAGAAGAAAAATCGATCACATTTCTATTGCATTGTGTGCTATTTTACTATAAATTTTAAGAAAAATAATTTTTAAGAGTTTCCTAGAGCAAGAAGTTTCCTTCAATTCATCCTTTTTCAATAATCCCCTAAGCTAGGAGACACATGAATTATTATTGTCTTCTATTGAATTTTTTTTCTTTTGGATAATAAATATCAAATCTTAAATTTTTTTGTTAGTATAATTTTGATATTATATTATGAAATTATCTCTTATTCTAAATATTTAAACGGATAAAAAGAAGAAAAATCGATCACATTTCTATTGCATTGTCTGCTATTTTACTATAAATTTTAAGAAAAATATAACTTTTCAGAGTTAGTTTTTTAGAGCTAGCAAGAAGTTTCCTTCAATTCATCCTTTTTCAATCCCCTAAGCTAGGAGACACATGAATTATTATTGTCTTATATTGAATTTTTTTTTTCTTTTGGGCAATAAATATCAAATCTTAAACTTTTTTTAATAAAATTTTAATATTATATCATAAAATTACATCTTATTCCAAATATTATATATATATATATATATGAATAATTATATCCTTAATAAAAGAATTATGTATCTTATAATTAATAATAAGATAATTTTCTTTCTTTTTTTTAAAAAAAAATTACTTTCTCTGAATAATTGATGATAATTATAATTATTGATTGATGGGAGCAGATTCAAGTTTCATACCACCATTGATTTATGCAATGATGGGAAGCTCAAGGGACTTAGCAGTGGGAACTGTGGCAGTTGGATCTCTTCTTTTGGGTTCAATGTTGTCAAGTGAAGTTAATCCAATTCAGAATCCAAATCTTTTTCTCCACCTTGCTTTCACTTCTACTTTCTTTGCTGGAATTTTCCAAGCTTCATTGGGTCTCTTCAGGTATATTTATAATCTTAATTAATCAAATAAATTCAAATCCAATATTCAACTCAACAATAATTATTATTAAGCATGCTCATTTTCATTTTCACTAACTCACAATCATTATAATGTCTTATGCAAAATGTGCACAATAAGGTTAACATATTATTTTAAATTTTAATATATTTTCAGAAGTAAAAGGAATAAGCAAGTGAATCATTTAAGTGGAAGAAAATAAATGATAAAAGAAAAAAAAAGAATGTTTGAAAGGAAAAAAGCAAGGTAATGCGATCTTCGGGACTTGGCAGTACATTGTATGGGGGAAGATTATTTTTGTCCTTTCATGTTTGTCTTTTTCAAACATTTAGAAT
Source organism: Arachis duranensis (assembly GCF_000817695.3). Lineage (NCBI taxonomy): Eukaryota > Viridiplantae > Streptophyta > Magnoliopsida > Fabales > Fabaceae > Arachis > Arachis duranensis. The sequence continues at coordinate 9,555,420 of NC_029773.3, read as the reverse complement.
TTTTCAATGAGATTCCCCCACCCTTATTAAATTCTTAATGTACCAGATTCTAGAAGTGATGACAAATATTTAAAAAAAAAAACAGAATAATTCATGATTATAATCTAATCAATAGAAATAGTGAAAGACTAATAAGTAGAATAATTATTGATGAATAAATTGGTTGGAGTGCAGGCTAGGGTTTATAGTGGATTTTCTGTCACATGCAACAATAGTAGGGTTCATGGGAGGAGCAGCCACTGTGGTTTGCTTACAACAACTCAAATCCATTCTTGGTCTTCAACATTTCACTCACAGTGCTGATATCATCTCAGTTATGCGCTCTGTTTTTTCCCAAACTCATCAGGTACAACCCTTTATTATTATTATTATTATTATTTCATTCTATGCTTAAATACTAGTAAGTGTTATTTGTAAGATTTTTAGTTATTTAATGGAACAATAATGGAATGTAGATTTATTAAATGTTCAATTTCGTCCTTACAACTATGAATAATTAGATATTTAAATTGTTTTTTATTAGTAATCTAACGGAAAAGTCAATTTAATTTATTATTTAAGAATTAATTTAAAATTTTTTATTTTTTCGATAATTAAATTAACACACATCTAAAATTTTTCAGAGACTAAACCATAAATAATCATTTTTTGATAAACTCTCAAATTAGTCTCCAACAATCTCAGATTAAAATTTTTGCCACCAAGAAATTTTTATGATTCTAAAAATTCTCAAAAAATTATTCATATTAAATTGAAATTATTTTAACTGCTAATCTTAGATAATAAATTTTTATAATTAAATATTTTCCAGATGAACATGGTTAGTAGGTAGCTCCAAAATTGGAGTATATATAAGAGAAAGTCTAGGGGCCAGCAGAAATTGTGATATATAACCATTAATTAGCCATTAAAAATAAAATGAATAATTCTGTACCATTGGATATAATCTTCCACCGTTAAATACATCTATGATGACTAATTGATGACTATATATTACAATTTCTGCTGGCCCCTAGCACTCCTCTATATATAATATTGATTTTTCCATTTACTCTTTTGACTCTAATTATAGTATAATTTATTTTTATTTCGTTGTTGGTTTATGGCAGTGGAGATGGGAGAGCGCAGTGTTAGGATTTACCTTCATTTTCTTCCTCCTTCTCACAAGATATTTTGTAAGTAATGCATCTTCACATGCACAAAATCTAATACTTAGTTATAGAAATTAATATTTATTATCTTATAATTAAATTAAATGGCATAATAATTATGTGAATTATTATAGAATATGAATTTGGGTATGTGACATATAAATGCAGAGCAAAAGAAAACCAAAGTTGTTTTGGGTATCAGCAATGGCACCGTTAACGTCCGTTATATTGGGAAGCTTTCTCGTCTATTTCACTCACGCTGAGAACCACGGCGTTCAAGTGGTGAGTAATGACCATTATGCCCATTCTATTTTATTAGATAATAAATTTAATTTTGATGTAATGTTAAAATAAAACAATTTTACGTGCATCCAATTATGTAATACTATGTCAATAAAAAATAACTATCTTTTATATTAATTTTGTAAATGATCATCCAAAGAAATAATATGATTAGACGATTATATAAAATATTTTATACTATCAATTTATCAAAATTAAATTTTTAAATAATAATAAATAGGTTTAATTATTTTGTTAGTCTCTGACTCTCTGTAATTTTATCAAATTTGTAATTATATTCTTATACTTTTTTTATTTTCAATTGGGTCTTTACATTATTTTTTCTTTTGTAATTAGGTCATTTTTATATCAAAAACATTAAAATTAACAAAATATTTCACTCAAGAAATATGTGGTCAAAATTATACTTAAATTCTTAATTGTGGATACCTTCAATGTGCCAATAAATATTCAATTAACTTTAATCTTTTTTACATTATGAAGAACCTAATTACAAATTAAAATTAAAAACAGTATAAAGATCTAATTGAAACGAAAAAAATATAAAAATCTAATTACAAATTTGTTGAAATTATAGGGATTAACAAAACAATTAAACCTAATATATAAATAAAAGATGAATATATTAAAAATGAAATTAATAATGTTGTTTGATGATTGTTAACGAGTTTTATCTCAAATAACATAGTATCTCATCCTCACTTAGAGGTCTTGAGTTCGAATTACATTCTTAATAGTTGGAAAAAAAATATTGTTTGATGATCAGATAGGAGAATTGAAGAAAGGGTTGAATCCGCCATCAATGACGGATTTGGTGTTTGTGTCGCCATACATGGGCACAGCAATAAAAACAGGGATTGTTGTTGGAATCATAGCACTTGCTGAAGGAATAGCAGTTGGAAGAAGCTTTGCAATGTTTAAGAATTACCATATTGATGGCAATAAAGAGATGATAGCTATTGGCACCATGAATGTTCTTGGTTCTTTCACCTCTTGCTACCTCACAACAGGTAATTATGGTTATCAAATTTTGACAATACTTTAAAAAAATTTAGTTAAAATTAATATTCTTTTATTATTTGATAATTTTTTATTTTAATTATATTTTTTATTTTTATTTTTTAAATAAAAAATTATTACTAAATAATAAAAAATATAACTTTAATTTTAAATGTAGTTAAATTTCATATATAGGCATTGTAGCCATTATAATCATCGTTAGAGTGCAACATAAAAATATTATTCGTACGTAGCAAATATAAATAAACGTCATAGATTATGTTTTTCTAAAATAAAAAATTAGTAAAATGAGAATTTAATCATTATTAAATTAAGAGAATAACATTAATTACATATAATGTAAATTATAAAATCAAGGATGATTAAATCTTGAGTTTTTCATCACTAGCTAATTTTCTTGTGGATTCTTTTTCAGATGTCTTATATTAGATCATAAACATCAACCTTTTCCACATATACTAGTTTTAACAAAAATATATACCCTTTTAGTTTATTTTTTTGGATGGTTGGTTCAAGTAATATGTATATACTTGAATCTCATTGAAGTATATAAAGGTTTTAGGTTTAAATTTTCTAAACGAAAAAAGGAATTTCATTTTGAAGAGTAAACTACACCACAATATAAAGATTTTTGTCCCAAATAAAATTATTTCTTGTGTAATAAGATACCTATAATTTAAAAAAAAAAAAACAGAGAAGAATGCAATTGACAACTCTTAGCTTTTAAATTCAATATTTGCAATTCACCATTCATAAATAATCAAGAAATGCAAAAAAAAAAATCTATCACTAACTGTTCTTCCAGAATTAGTCTTTTAATAAATTTTTTTTATTAACATAATTATCTTATAAGAGAAGGGTGAACGTGAAAAAGAAATTATCAATAAGGGCCTTTTAAAAAATAAACTATTCGACAATAATCCCATAATATCAAATTCTATGATACAACGGAACACGCCGACACGCAAATTTTAAAATTTTATAAGACATGAGGACATGCATACATATAAAATATAAAGTATTTTTTAAATAAATTATAATGATATTTTGATATTTTATTGATATTAAAATATAAATTGATTTTTAAGACTAGATACACTAATACGTGATAGGATTTAGGTGTGTCTAATCATGTCAAATTCCATATATTAAAACTTAAGATATAAAAAGCACATAAACAAATAAAGGTGTTTACAACAGTTAATTAATTAATTGCATTTCTTGAGAATTAAACTAAAAAAAAAAGTGTGACATGTAAAAAATAAAAATAAAATATAATATTTTTTTAAAATTATTTCAGGGCCATTTTCACGTTCAGCTGTGAACTATAATGCTGGATGCAAGACAGCAGTATCAAACATAGTGATGTCAATTGCAGTGATGCTAACGTTGTTGTTCCTAACACCATTGTTCCATTACACACCCCTTGTGGTGCTAGCAGCCATTATTGTTTCTGCAATGCTTGGCCTCATAGATTATGAAGCTGCAATTCATCTTTGGAACGTTGACAAGTTTGACTTTTTTGTGTGCATGAGTGCATACATTGGTGTGGTCTTTGCTAGTGTTGAAATTGGCCTTGTCATTGCGGTATGCATCAATCTACTCAATTTTCTTTTTTTTTTCACAAAAAAAAATTATTATTTCTCTCGTACTATCATTTTACTGATTTTTCAATTCTAAGTCTTAAATTTTTAATTAAGTCTTTATAGTTTATATTGTATAAGTATTTTTCATTCAGTTACCTCCAATTTAAATATATATTTTGTGATAAATTTATTTGAATACAAAAATTTCAAAAAAAAAAAGGCAATTTATACACATGGGCTTGATGAGAAAATTTCCTAACTGTTTAGAAACTTGGTTAGAAATATTTTAATTATAAAAATTAATTGAAAAGTTGTATATAATATAAAAAAATATATACACATTAACTATTAAATTAATTATTATGTACTTGTGTATAAAAATATATATTGTTTAATTTATTTTTAATATGTATTTTATATTTTGACATATATTTTATATAAATAATTGATTTGGTAGCTAGTTTTAGCATGATATAATATAAATACTTATTTACAAAATTTATAACTATAAAAATCTAATTGAAACTAGTACAACAACTATGAGAATTTTTAGTCTAATTCAACTTCTTTCACAAGCATCTCTGACAGAGCTTTTTGTGATAAGTTGTTTTGATTATCTAAACACAATAAATATATAGGGTTTGTGAAAATTAAATTATGTGCTTATTACTTGTGTGCATTTTTCAGGTTGCATTATCTGTGCTTAGGGTACTTCTATTTGTTACAAGACCAAAGACATTTGTTTTAGGGAACATTCCAAATTCTGGTATATACAGAAATGTTGAGCAATACCAAAATGCAAATCATGTTCCTGGAATCCTAATTCTAGAGATTGATGCACCAATTTACTTTGCCAATGCAAACTATTTAAGAGAGAGGTAATTACCAAGAAACCTACATAATAATAATAATAATAATAATAATAATAATAATAATAATAATAATAATAATAATAAGTGGATGCTAAATTGCTAATACTTTTTTTGTTTTTTCAAAAAATGGTTATTTTTCATAGGATCACAAGGTGGATTGATGATGAGGAAGATAGAATTAAAGATACTGGGGAGACAAGTTTGCAATATCTTATATTGGATATGAGTGGTAAGTAATTAAGTATTGGATATGAGAATTAAGTAACTAAGTATATAGTAATTATGGAAAATGATGCGAAAATGTTTGGTAACTAAAGAAAATTAATCAAAAACAGTCATAACTTGTCTTATTTAATATTCATTACTCGTCAACAATTGTGTCTGATTGACACATTGATGAGTAGCGCGTATCATGATTTAAAGAATAATATTATGTGTACATTTGTCCACCTCGTATTTATTTTAACATAAAAATAATATTATTTGAAAAGATTAATAGTAAAGATTAAAATTTGTATGTCTTTGTCATTGTATGCTGGTTAATTTATCACTCTTATGATGATAAAATAACGAGCACACAATAAGAATAAGAAATATGAATCATTCTATCATTGTTCTTGTATAACATAAATGCAAGAAGATCTTTTCCCTTTACTAGCAATGTGGTTATCAAAATTGAAATTCTGAATTTGTGTGTAATTTGATTGGCAGCTGTTGGGAACATTGATACAAGTGGCATAAGCATGCTTGAAGAGGTCAATAAGATTGCAGATAGAAGAGGGCTACAAGTAAACTCATCCTTTAATTTCTTGTTTTATTATTAGATAGTACTAAGGATTTCTTGGGGTCATTTATTAGAATGCTTAATATGCTTTATTTTATTTTTTTTCCAATTTGTGTGTAGCTTGTTATGGTCAACCCTGGGAGTGAGGTGATGAAGAAACTCAACAAATCCAAATTCCAAGAGAAAATTGGTGAAAAATGGATATATTTGACAGTTGAAGAAGCTGTTGGAGCTTGCAACTTCATGTTACATACATGCAAACCAAATTCCAAGATAGATGAATCAGAGGGTTGGAACAAAGTCTGAGCCAAAAATATCAAATTAAAAGATGTGGCATGAGTGTTTGTGAATCATGCTGAAGAATATATATATATATATAGAGAGAGAAGCACAGGGTAATTTATATATAAAAAAAATGAAAGATTGATGTGTGTTTTTGTTTCTCAAGAGTTTGCATCCTATGTTGGAAGAAAATCTGATGTGTAAATCAATATGTAATAAGCTTGATGATCTATTGAAATGGAAAGTATCTCCATGATTTGTGCTCTAAAACTATTTCAATTGAAAGATTAGGATAATGATCCTCTAAAATTATTAAGAAGCAAACAATTAGATTAATGAAGAGCTAAATGCGATTAAATTTTGGACAAGGATTCTTGAGACCAGTCACAAATTCAAAAAATTTTATTAGTAAAAACAAAAACATATATAACATGACAATTATTTTATTGTTATAAAATATCATTAATTTTCAAATTATCTAACTAATAAATTAAAATACTAAAATAGCAATTTAAATAATAACACATAACTTAAAACTCCATTTTTCTAAGTTACATATTTTAAAAAGATTGAATAATCTTTTCATTATTAATACAATCAAATTTATCAATTTTTATATATGTCACTAAACAGTTATTTAAAAATTCAAAACTAAAACAAAAACATGAATCCACAGAACCACAATGATGAGGAAAATAAGTAAACAACAAACAAAAACATGAATCCTACAGGCTACAGCAATGAGAAAGAATTGGAGGGAATTATTCAGAAAAAGGATAGAAAAACAAAATGGTGAAAATTCCATCTTAGCCTCTTCTTATGAATATATGAGGCACAAAATGTACAAAAGGATCAAAACATGTAAGGATCATTTATACCATCTATATAAAAAAGGAAACTTTACAAACAAGAAAGCTAAATGTAATGTCTCATGTTATTTGAAATAATACTATGCTAAAAATATGCCGAGAAAATGGTTTTGCTAACTCAATCTCCTTTGGTTGGAGGTCTCACACATGCACAAAAACCTTTCTTCTTCTTCTTCTGCTGGTTGTTTCTTGCGCCGCCGTAGAGATAATCGCGCAAAAGTACTCGAGGACTTCGATCCATGAATCTTGCTTTCTCCTTGTTTTCTTTTCCACCATCAAGTTTCAGAAGCAGAAACTGCAGTCTTTGAACCTCTAGCTGCAGTTGTCCTATTTTTTCGGATCCTCGCCGTGCCTGTTCCAAGACTCCTCTCTCTTTGCCGACGCTTCCGCTCTCGTCCAAGTCTGCCGAGTCCTTCCTGCCGGAAGACAATGTACCTTCTTTGACATTCTTTGTCAGCTTACTGTTGGCATCGGACAGCTTCGTGACGGTCTCTTGAGCAGCTTCAAGTTGTCCTTTCGCAGCTTCATAGTCAACACCTTTTCCCTTTGCGCTTTTCTCAGTAATCTCCATCTTCTTCATCAAATCTTGTATGGTTATTTGAAGGTTTATCAACTTCTGCGCATCGGAATCAAGCCTTTCTAGAACTTTGCTCTTGTTGCCTTCCTCGTGTGCCAGCTTCATTCGTCTCGAGATCTCTAATTTGTCCACACTCAACTCCTTTTCCACCAAAGACTCCGACGAAGGATGCTTACTTTTCGAATCCTTGGTTGCTCCTCTTCGATTGTAGCCACCCGGTTCATCCGTGAAATTCGGTGTATTGGCACTTTCCCATAAGCCGAGCATCTTATCATCAGCCTCAGGTGTATCTCTCCTACTTATCCCATATGATGAACACTCAGAGATTTGATCAAGCATGATGTCTTTTGGCAGAACTTCAATCTCGGTTACAGGAACATCTGGCCTGGATTTCCCTGTTCTCAGGTCTGAAGCGCCTCCATTCCAATTCTCATTCGCTTCATTCGCTTGAGAAGCATGCCTGCTTTCATTTATCAGCTTCACTGCTGTTTCAATTGCCAGGATCCTCCTCTGCAGGTCTGCGAGTGCATCCGGTGCCACGACAGTCCGATCTTCACTTGTTTGTTGACCACTTTCAGTGTTTTCATGATCTACCAACATCTTTTGAACCTGAAAATGGTTTCCATAAGAAAATCAAATTGCATCAATTACCATAAGAAATGAACAAAAATAATGACCATGAACTAAAATATTGAGAAATTATAATACAGTTTAAGAAAGAAACACTGCATATCTTAGTACCTTAGATTCTTCATGGTCATGAGGTTTTCGATTTGTAACAGTCTGCATTTCCAGAGATGTTACACTATCGGTTAAAGCGGCAACTGCCGGGACATAAGCAGCTAACTGACCATGCAGTCTTCCATTTTCGCCTTCCAACTGGCTAACTCTTTCCTTCAGCTGCTCGCTTTCCAGTTCTTTAGAGTGGTTTTTGCGTTCAAGATTCTCGCACACATCGGATAGTTCACAGACCTTCCCTTCAAACAATGTTTCAATGACAGAAGAAATTTGCAGTTCAGCATAGAGTGTTGTAGCCCGAGTTTCCCATTCTTCAATCTCGTCCGTTCCCTTCTGCACCTCATAACTCAACTCCTTTTCTCTCAACTTAGTTTCACCAAGTTGTTGATGCAGGTGCCTCATTTCATTCTCCAACTTCTGATTCACTTCGCAAAGGTGTTCGAGCTCTTCGGTTTGGCGATCCTTATCCGAGGATAATTTCAGAATTTGATTTGCCTGGTCTTTAAGTATCCCCGTCGCCTCATCATACTTAAACTTCAGATCTTCCACCATTCTATGCAATTCTGTTTTCTCAGCCAGCAAAGCATTAAACAGTGTGGCTGCTTCCAAAAGCTCATTTTCCTTTCTGGAGAGCAATTCCTTTTCATTTGTAATCTCACAACTTAATTGATCATTGACAGATTCAACTAACTTCAATTCAACATTTGACTTCACAAATAAGTCTTTGAGATGTGAATTTTCCAATTCTGAATGCTCTAATTTTCCCACCATTAGTTTCAATCTCTCTTCAAGGTCATTGTTTATCGAACAAAGCTTCTGATGATCTTCATCTAGTTCTTTAAGTTGCATAAGTTTCTCGAAGATAATGTTCTCGTAGATCACAGAAATATTAGACTGAGCTATTATCTCGCGGATCACAAAACACATTTCTTCTTCCAACTTACTTTTCTCTTCGCCAAGATCTAGAAATCTTCCTGTCAAGGACTTTTTCTCTTCAAATATTTTGCTATTTTCTTCATTCAAGAATTTGTTTCCCTCTTCCAAGTCTGCCACCTGTTTTCGCAGATTCTCTATTTCGGATGTCATTATTTCCATTCTCTCTTCTCCCTTGTATATTGTCGACTTCAACTCCTGATTCTTCTCCAATATCTTCTGGACCTCGATTTGCAATGCCAAGAACTGCTTCGACTGGATCTTGAATTCCTCGTCGAGTGCATCTCTTTCTGTCACAAGATTCTCTAACTTTTGTTTCATTTCCCCAAGGAACATAACCAGAACCGAATTCTCAACAGCCACTTGCTGGCTTTCACTGAAAACTGTGTCAAAGGAATCATTTGCATCTTGAAGCTTTTGATGTATACGGTTTAGAAGCATCTGATCTTCTTCATGCGTATCTTCACGCAAATGTTCGCCATCAGTGTTGAGAGTTTTCAGTACCTGAAGCAGCCCAATTCTTAGTATTCTGATTTTCTCAGACAAAGAATCCACATCAACCTGTTTCCGAACATTTTCGGTCTCCAGTTTAGATATCATTCTCTCGGACAACTTCGATGCCTCCAAAAGCCTCTGACTCTCAATTAGAAGGGAAAAGTTCTTGTTCCCCAAATCCTGAATACTTTTCTGCAAGATAAAAATTTCTATTTGAGCATGCATTGCTCTGTCCAGTTCCTCCTCATACTCCTTCTTCTGGAGATCTGCATCTTCTTGTAGAGCATGAATTTGTGATTGCTTCTCAGCCAATTCATTTTCACTCAACTTAGTGACTCTGGAATGCTCTTCCCTCACGGAATATAGGGAAACCAGTAACTCTTCTACCTTTTTCAGTGCAGACTCTCTCTCTCCTTTTAATTCCAAATGCTGCATCTCCAATTCACTGTGCTGTTTTTCAAGATCTTGCAGTGTTTGCTGTGTGATGTTCCACTGTGAAAGTAAGGTTTCTTTCTCAGAGATGACACTGGACTTCTCATTGTCAAGTAACTTGCACGTGTCTTCTAAGGTCGTCGACTTTACCTTTAATCCTTCAAGTTCAGCATTCACATCAAACAGTGAATTTTCTAAAAGTTTGTTCTTTTCTGAGAGATTCTCCAGATTTTCAGAAGTTGTTTGTAACTGGGAAAATAAGGCGGCCTTCTCGGCAAGAAGCATTGATTTCTCCGCAAGCAAAGATTCGCATGTTTCTTCCAACGCCTTTACCTTTCCTCTGACGCTCTCTATCTCAACCGTCTCCTTCAACTTCGTGTTCTCATCTTGTAATTCTTTCACAGACGACCCGAAACACTCTGGATCAAAGCCCGTTGACCTCACTTCGACCATCAGAGTTTCATGTCTTTTATTCATATCATTAAGCTCCTCCTTAAGACAGTAAATTTCTTGCTGAAGAGCATTTCTTTCATCAACTCGCAGCTCAACCTCCTGCTCCACTTTCTCTATAGTCTCCCTGAGTTTCAATATCTCATCCTGCAAATTCTGCATAGATAGAGATGAAGAAATTTTGAGCTCATTTAGAATCTTGTTTTCCTCATTGACCCTGTGTACTTCATCCTGTAAAGCCTGCTTCTGTGATTCCACATTCTCCAGTTTTTCAGCCTTACCGTGAAGGTCGGCAGCAAGAGATCTAAGCTCTTCCTGAGATTGGGCATGCAAATCCTGAAGAGTTTGGAATGCAGTTTCGGCCTCAATGAACCGCAGCCTCTCCTCTTGTAAGCAACTCCAAATTTTCCCCAACTCTTTCTGCTTCTCACTTAGTTCTTCATTTTGAGATCCCATCTTTTGGGCTAAAGACTGCAATTCAGAATGCAGAGTGTGATTTGATGTCTCCAAGAGAAGACACTTCTCTTCGGAATTGCGTAACTTTTCAATCCCTTCATTTATCTGGGAATGTAGCCTACGCATTTCCTCTTCAGCACAAGAGAGTTTATGCTCCAAACTGGAAATTATCTCCAAGCATTGCTGATAACGCAAAGCAGCATCTTCCTTCTCTTCAGTGAGTTTGGCAATTTCTAACTTCATCGCCTCGATTTCATGTTCAGCTGCATTAGCCTGCTCAGTAATTCTTCTTGCATTTTCCTCAGCTTCTTTTAACCTCTCCTCCAATTTCGATAATGTCTCCAGACACTGTTGATATTGAACAAGGGCAGCTTCCTTTTCAGCTTCAACTCTAGCAAGGTCCTGCTTTAGAGACTCGACTTCTGTTTCCGCTTTAGCAGCTCGTTCATTGAGTTCTCCTGCATCCTTTTGAGCAAAAGAAATATTATTCTCCAGATTAGATATTTTCTCCAAGCATTCCTGATACCGAAGAAGACTAGCTTCCCTTTCATCTTGTAATTCTTTGAGGGCTTCCTTCAAGGCTTGAACTTCAGCTTCAGCTTTACTTGCTCGCTCATCAAGTTTCCGAGAATTCTCTTGTGCAGAAGAAACTTCTGATTCAAGATTAGATAATCTCTCCAAACTCTGCTGATACTGAAGCAAACCAGCTTCCTTTTCATCTTCTAATTTAGCAATGGCTTTCTTTAAGGCCAAAATTTCTGTCTCAGTTTTTGTCACCCGTTCAGATTCTGACAAGGCTCGAGTTTTTTCATCGTGGCTTCCATTGTTTAGCCCTCCACCATCCTCTTGTGAGTCATGAAAATCGAGACCCCTTCTAGCATTTCCTTCTGGAAACTTCGAAAAATTTTCATGTTCTCTGGGGATAGAAAGATCATTGAGGTGTTTTAAACCTGTTTTGTTTATAGAAGAATCATGATCTTCAGTATTAGCTCCATTGAGGTCGAATGCACGCGAAGGGTGCCGCGAATCCGGTGTGCGTGGCTCAGTCTCTGGTAAATCATCTGTCAGCATCATTGGAACTTGATTAGGAAATGCTTCGGACATTGTTCGATGTGCATGGCGGATCACTCCAGTTGCATGGTCATATCTTTCAGCCAATGCCCGATAAGCCCGATAAAACTCTTCGACCAATTTCATAAGCTCTGGCCGTTTTTTATAATACATTTCTGCTCTCCGTGCAAATGAATCAGCATCTTCTTCAATAAGCTTAATCATTTGCTTCACCTTGACATCCATGTCTGAGAAACAGAAGATACCATTTTGATAAGTTCACATGCATCTAAAAGCATAGCAGCAGATGGTATGTTAACCGAAAAATGTTATCACAACTTTCTGGTCATTAAGCAAATAAACATGATCATTTGAAAAGACATACTTACTATTTTTTCTATGATGAAATAAATCCTGTCTTCGAATGCTTAAACATCTTTCGTTATTAAAACAGAAAGAAAATAACTTCTAATAAGATTCAAAAGATGTAAACAAATGCAAAGTTGCATATTTAGAGAAAATGTTTCCATATATAAAGCCATTAATCACCTTAAAATGCCTCAAATTGGAAAACCGTTTGAATCAGATTACATCATTGTGCCAGACTAAGCAAACAACGAAATATGCTTGTCCGGTTCAATATTCCAAAACTTATAGCAAAGTAACATATCTCACTAAATATGCATAATATTATGATAGCAAAGAAAGAGAAAACCTTAATAAGACTTCCTTTAGAGTTCAATATCATGAACAATTAGTTGATCCATAGATACAAACAAAAACAATAGATATTTGAAATTCATTTCTCCCAGATTTGTGGAAGGCATTACCAGTCAGATTTTCTTGGAGCCATTTTGAATTCTTTGGGCTTATGTGGCTGTCCCACCACCATGAATACATTCTCCTAGAATTCGCATGAGCTAGAGTCGCCATCACGACGAAACAATCAAACCGGCCTTTTCGTCTTCTGATGCAGCTGCAAGGAACTCAATCCTTTGGAAGATTGTGTGAATCAAAACCAGAACCACACAGCAATTTGTGTGTTTTGACCACAAAGTCAACACAACACAACACAGTTTCTTCTACCTGTATGCATTCATTGGAGCCAAAAAACAAACAGAATGAAAGCAACACAAAAGGTTTAGTTTCAGATAAATCAAAGCCACCTTTCTTTTTCTTATCTTCTGTCAAAAAGATCTGAAACAGAACAGAGATTACCTGATGAGTTTGTTCCCAATTTCCAAAATTTAATGGGAAGAAAGAAAAATAAAAATCTGATGTGCCTGAATAATTACAAAATTACCTGACCAAACACAAAATTCCAATCAAAACAAGAGGAAATAAAAAAACACAAAACACAAAACAAAATTTAATAATAAATAATATGATAAATCAACAAACTCCAGTCAAACTCTAACAAGAACTATGATGATCATGATAAAAAAAAATGGCAACCATATAATTGAAGCTACCTGATCAATCAAAAACAAATAATCAAACTTGAAATTAAAAATAAATAATAAAAACCAACTGAAGATCGGTATAGAAGTGAATTGAAGAACAAATTAAATCAATCAAGAACTTCCAAAAAAAACAAAAAGAGCATAATTGAGATGAAAAGTAACTCACCCCCCAAAAACAAAAGAAAACAAAAATTGAAACTTTTGAGGTATTGGGTTGTGATTTCCAGTGGCGGCGATGAACAAGTTCAGCTGCTTTATCTTCTTTATTTGTTTTTGTTTTTGTTTTCTTTTATTGTGTGGTTTTTAGTTTTTGTTTTTGAGTCACCCCATGTTGATGTTGGTTAGATCTGTGTGTTGTGTGCAGAGAAAAACACAACACACAAAGCTTGCTGTCTTTCTTTCTTTGCGTTTTTGTTGGCTTTTTGATCATGTTGGCTGCATAGGTTGGTGGTCATGTACTACTGTCTTCACCACTCAACTAAAGGAGAGGAGAAAAAGAAAGAAACAAAAGTAATATTATGCTGAAAAAAAAAACAAATATTCATAAAAATTATGTAGTTTAGGAAAATAACTTTCTTGAAATTTGATAATATTATCGTTTGAGTTTAATTTTAATAGATTGATAATATAAAATATTTTATAAAGTTATTTATTTTTATATAAAAATATTATTTATATATTAAAATTAATTATTAATATATTTATAGATAAATATATATGATTTAATTTATTTTAAATTTATATTTATATTTTATAATATATTTTATATTAATAGTTAATTTTAATAGATAATTTTAATATATACATAGCATATATTTTATAAGATAAAATATAATAATTTTTGATAATGTAACAATATGACATTACATAACTAGACCTACCAATAATACTATTTTAAAATGTAATCTATTATGATTAAATTCATATATTACACAAAAATGTTATCTGAATGTATATTTAATTTTAGTTGTAACTATCATACTCAAATACGTATAATACCATATAT
>NC_029773.3:9534769-9540653 GCF_000817695.3 Arachis duranensis | reverse complement strand
TTCAAATTGATGAATTTCTTTTTCAACGAAGGCTAGAGACAAGTTTTTAAATTATCATGTAAAGTTGTAAACATTTTTCTGTGGAATTTAAAGTAAAAAAATTATTTGGACATCTGGTAGGTAAATTACTTTGACCATCAATAAATCTTCATTAAATATCAATTTATTAATGGCAACACGTATTTTATTTACCACAGAGAAAGAGAGCTTTTTCAACAACTATAAAACAGAGAAAGTTTCAAAAACATTAAATGCAAAATTATATACTTTATCGGTTTCAATATGTAATTGCTATTTGTTAAGTTAAAATCTTGTTGAGGTTTGAAATTAAATTAGAATGAGACCCGCGTAATGCGTAAGTCGGTAAATTAATAATAGTATACAATAAATATTAAAATTTTTATATTTTGTAGAATTAAATTAAATATATATAAATTAAAAATAAATTTAAAAGGTGTTTTATTTAAAAAAATTTGTAATACAAAGTATTTGGATGTTAGAGTTGTACAAGATAAAATTTATATTTGGTGGCTTGATTTTTGCATTTGTTTTAATTGATGAACTTAGTCTTCTTACGTGGTATTCGTCCTCCTTTTTATTTATTGGTTGTTGTTAGAGTTGTTGCTTTCTTCTTTCGGTCGTAGATTCTTATGAATGCATATTCTTTATGAATTGTTGAGTTGTATGCACTTTCTTTTGTGTTATTTGTTCCATCTTTGTATATATGTTTTTCTTCCAAAGATGTGTCTTGAATTTGTATGGTTTTCTTTTTCCTCAATCTCTTTATGGGTATGTGATCTTCGTCTGATGATATTTGTAACACCCTACCACACAGAGCCTTACGCTTAAGTCGTAAAGCAGAGGTGGCAAGGTATTACGACCTCCAAAAATTAAAATACATACTTATAACAGTAGAAAGAAGATAATAGACTAGGAGCCTTGAAAAATGGTAAAACAAAATCCCAAAATGAAAAGCGCCACGCTCCGAAGACGTAACAACTTGCGTGTGAGGAAAACTATAACTCTCAAACGTAAGATAATAAAAGTAGGAATAGAAAGCCAAATGTACAAGATAACAAGCTCCTAACTCAGTCTGCGAAGCCAAGACTGACCGGAGAATATTTACATATATACATATATATATATATATATATATCACACTCAAATCGGACCATCCGACCGCATGCATGGCCATTCGAAATTTTTAGAACTAAAAAATTGGACGGTCCGATTACTAGATAGCCCGCCCAAAAATTTTTGAAACCCAGAAATTGCTGGGTCCGATTTGGGTGCTCTACAATTTTTTTGAATGCAGTCCTTAAATCACTAGGTTCGATTTCGTTGGGCAAAAAAAATAACCCTCCGCATGCTACAAATCGCATGGTCCGACTTCCATGCACGCAACATCACCACGCACAAATCGGACGGTCCGATTTGTGCCCCCTCACCCCTGCAAGAAATCGGACCTTCCGATTTCTCTCTGTCAATTAACCGCCGTCACACACTTGTTAAACACTTCTGGGCTCCATAAACGGGCATTACACCAAACCTTGCATCATATGCAAAAAAAATTAGCCTCTTTTGTATGCAATATTTTACAACCCTGTATATGATTTTATAATTAACTAAATGATTATTATATTACAAGTTCAAACAGCCATGGAATCAATTCAACAAGTCTAACACTGTTTGTTCGAAGAGAAAATGGAAAGAAAGAAAATGGAAAAAAGAAAAGAAGAAAGAAAATGATTATTTTTCATTGTTTAGTTATGAAGAAAAAATGGAGAGAAAATAAAAAAAGTGGAAAAAAACTGGTAAGACCTACTATTTTTTTTTTCTAATGTTGGAAAAAAAGGGAGAGAAAACTTATTTTCTCTCACAACTTCTAATATTACCCCTTCACTTTTTTCAATATATTTTATAATACAAAGATAAAATTGTCTCTTTATAACATTTCTTTTCTTCTTATTTTTTTTTCATCCAAACACATCTAAGAAAAATAAAAATTTATTTAATTTTTTTTATTTCTTTCCTTTCAACCAAACATAATCTAAGTAAACTCACAAATCGCCTTTTAAGATAATTTGCATGGATCAAATTAATTAAGAGTAGTACATATAAAAGAAGAAGTTCCAAACACAGGATTTACGCAACAAAACATTATTTATTTAGTATAATGAAATATATAAACTTCAAATCAAAACTCTAATTCTCATAGAAATCTTGGCAGTATCTCCTCTAAAACTCGAATTTCTGCCACCCTTAAAGGATCCCAACTACCAAACCAAATACCTCTCAATCATTCAGATCATTTCCAGTAACAAATTATTTCAAAATCAGACTAATACCAATATTAAATCTTTTTCCAAACTAACCAACTTCAACATCAAATTATTAACAACAGCTAAACCACACATTTTATACCATATACACAATCCATCAATTATTCATTCAGTTCATACCTATCATAAGGTCTTCTAGCCTAAGATTTCACGTGACATTAAACATTAACTACGAGAAACCAAAACCATACCTTCATACGAAATCAAAATATTCAAAGCTTAGAAGAAGCTTTCTGAGTGAGCTATCGAAGAAGAAAATGTCCAGAATCGTTCGTGCCTCCTAAAGCTCTCATTGGCCAAACCCAAAGGAAAGAAGAGCTACGTCACTGTCAACTTTCACTAATAAAAAATGGTACCAACGTATAGAGGAGGAGGTTACGAATACTCTTACCGGATTAGATTTTTTATTGGAGTTACGGATTTCAAGAAATTGAAGCCGGAGGTTCAGAAGGATTTTCGTTCTCTCTCGGTCTTCTCTCTCCGTTTTCTTTCTTTTCTTTCCTCTCGTATACGTTAATGATATATATATGTATGATTAATACACCGCCTTAGCTTTCTTTATATTATATATACACTTTATGAAAGAAAATTATAGTAATAGATTATACTTATGCTAGAAGAAAGCTAAGAATAAATTATAATAGCATAATATCATATTACAAAACTTAATATTATATGTATATGTGTACATAACGATAATGATAATATATATATAGGTAACCGAATGCATAATGATAATAGTAATATATATGTAACCTAATGCAAAGTATAAACCACCTTTTATTTTCTATGCTTTATAGTTAATAGTAGTAATAATAATACTAGTAATAGTAACGATGGTTATGTAATAATAATAATAAACATAATAATAGTAATAATAATAGTAATGCAATGAATAAAATATATATAAACTTATAATGCAATTTAATACTTACGGTAATTATATACAATGTTTATAATAATAATAATAATAATAATAATAATGATTTGATTAAATTCAAATTATTATAAAATTAGTTCAATAATAATAAAAATAATTTTTTTTCTAAAAATAAGGAATTCTAATTTTATAAAATAAATTATAACTTATTTATATTTATATTTTTAAAACTGAGGGTCACTACATTCTACCCACCTTATAAAAATTTTCGCCCTCGAAAATTAATATAAAATGAAAAAGATTCATACTAACGTAACTTCCCTTCTTGAACATGTCAAAGAAAAACAGAAAGATTTGACATGCTTTGTTTGTAAATCCAGAATATTCTTATGACTTAAAAGTCTACGCAAAGTGGAAGATACAAGATAGACTCGATGCAGAAAGGTTATAAGGAAGGCTGGTATTAGGATGACGGGTTTACTGTCCCTAATACCCGTTTCATCTAGCTCCTAAGTTCTGCCGATTCTAATGGTGTCACCTTTCGTAATACAATCGAAACTGGTTCAGCCTCTGACACTAAATCTATCACAACTTACTTTTTCTCTCGACATCTAACTGGTTATCAAAGAGATATTTCTATCGGTCTAAATTCCTAGTCCGTATCCAAGTCCAAAACTACGTCCAGTCTTTCCAGTCCTAAACTTCCATATTCAGTTACGTAACCTAAACGAAAGCGGGGTCCTAGCTCTACACAGAACAAATTTGTCCTACGCATTCTGTATCATACTTACCTCGATCTTGTCGTGGCCAACTCGCATCTGCGGTTCTCCCACGCGAACAATCTCTAGACATATGTCCCGGTGCTCCACATCGAAAGCACATTCCCAGTCCGTACCTGCGCGGCTTCTCTGGAGTAGTCTCACCAAAGCCTTCCTGTAGCAGTGTCCACTTCATGGAGCAATCCTCTGCGAGCTGGCTCTTCTTAACCAACTCAGTGAAATTTGTTAGCTTTTGTGGATACACGTAATTAAAGATATCTCTCCTTAGTCCTTTCTCATATTGAGCACACTTCCATTCCTCATAATCGGCTGGATTTCCTTGACAAGTTTTTGAGAAACGGCACAGATTATCGAATTCATGGGTATAATCAGCAACAGACATATCCTTTTGCTTCAGCTGCATTAGCTCCAATTCCTTTGCAGTGCGAAACGTATGCAAGAAATATTTACCGTAAAACTCTGTCTTGAATCTATTCCAAGGGACGTCCGTTAACTCCACCTGCAAGGTATGACACAACTCTTGCCACCAATTCTGAGCATCTTGCCACCAATTCTGAGCATTTCCCTCCAACATATGAGTCACTATCTCCACTGACTGTACTTCAGGAACGTGCTGAGTGTACAAAAATCGCTCCACTTCTCGAAACCACTGATCAGCCTCCAGGGCATTGGCGTTCCCGTTAAACCGAGGTGGACCACTCTTGAGGAAGTCAGTAAGGGTCATAGACCTATAGTATCGACTTACATTACTTGTACTAGCACTAGGGTTTCCACCTCGACGTCCTTGCATTGGTTCAACCACGGGATTTCCTCTCTGAATACCTCGTTCGGATCCACGAGATGACATTTGGTCCCTATTCACACCAAACAAGTGATATTAAGTTGATCAGTCTCAATATCGCAAGTTCAATGTTTCAAGTTCCAGATGCATACTCATGAACATTTATGCCACATATATCAATCAGATATCCTAATAGCATACACACACACAGAGAGTATGCTCAGAAGCATAATCAGTTCATCCCTCAGGCTCTACAGGAACGAACTGCTCTGATACCATAATGTAACACCCTACCACACAGAGCCTTACGCTTAAGTCGTAAAGCAGAGGTGGCAAGGTATTACGACCTCTAAAAATTAAAATACATACTTATAACATTAGAAAGAAGATAATAGACTAGGAGCCTTGAAAAATGGTAAAACAAAATCCCAAAATGAAAAGCGCCACGCTCCGAAGACGTAATAACTTGCGTGTGAGGAAAACTATAACTCTCAAACGTAAGATAATAAAAGTAGGAATAGAAAGCCAAATGTACAAGATAACAAGCTCCTAACTCAGTCTGTGAAGCCAAGACTGGCCGGAGAATATTTACATATATACATATATATATCCCAAACCCAAAATACATAGCCAAAATCCTAGCTCTTCCTAAATCTCTAAGAGGATCAAAATAAACAAGTTATTCAGAGAGGAAGCTAAGTACATATATACATAAACTGACAAGTAACGGATAAGCAGAATTAAACAATTAAGCAAACCAAAACAATGCACGCTCAAGCAACCAAACAAATGCATATGATGTATGCCTGTCCTATGGCTGATGAGTCTCATCTGTCGGTTATACAGCCAACCCGACATGTCCTGGTAGTTAACCATTGGACAGTCCCTCTGTGCGCGCATCCCCAAGCTCAATAATATTTCATGGAGTCAAACTCCAAGCTCAAATATAATATTCCATGGAGTCACACTCCAAGCTCAATAATATTCCATGGAGTTACACTCCAAGCTCAATAATATAGTATTCCATGGAGACGAACTCCAAACTCAATAATATAGTATTCCATAGAGACGAACTCCAAGCTCAAATATAATATTCAATATT
>NC_029773.3:9491276-9533281 GCF_000817695.3 Arachis duranensis | reverse complement strand
TTACGGATTTCAAAAAAATCGAAGCCGGAAGTTCAGAAAAATTTACGTTTTCTCCCTTTCTCTCTTCGTTATGCTCTTCCCTCTCACGTTATTCACGTACATATATATATATGAATGCCTTGACTTTCTTTATTATTATGTCTAAACCGCCTTGGGTTTCTCTATGATATATATATACACACACGTAACCTAATGCATAATGATAATAATAATAATATATATGTAACCTAATGTAAAATATAAACCACCTTTTGTTTTCTATGATTTATAATTAATAATAGTAATAATAATACTAACAATAGTAATGATGGTAATTTAATAATAACAATAAATGTAATAATAGTAATAATAATAGTAATACAATGAATATAATATATATCAACTTATAATGCAATTTAATACTTACGGTAAGTATATATAATAATAATAATAATAATAATAATAATAATAATATAAATTTGATTAAATTTAAATTATTATAAAATCAGTTTAATTACTGATAATAAAAATATTTTTTTTCTAAAAATAAGGAATTCTAATTTTATAAAATAAATTATCTTATTTATATTTATATTTTTAAAACTGAGGGTCACTACAATATTAGTATTGGCAAAGTTGGTTCTTATAATCAATGAATAATTTAAATTAGAAATAAAAATGATGTCTTGAATAAGTGATTTTTTTTTAATATTACCTGTTTTATTTATTGTAATAGGTGTTGAGGTTCAGTATTTTTAGTTGGAACAAATGTCTTGGTAACAATGTATTGTTGAGAATCTTCTTTGAGATTAAAGTCATTTAATTTGACTTCAAATATAAGTGTGAGGTTGCACAAGTTTTTCAATTGGGGTGATGCTTCAATATCATTACTTTCTTGGAGTGTCATTAGATTTGAAACAGTTGTCCCCAACAATTTTTTTGCTTCGCCATCAAATAATACAAAAGTTGTTGTAGCACTTTAATCTGAAACCTTTAATTGAATTCTGAACCTAAAATAAGTATTAGATTAGTAACTAATAATTTGATAGATGAGATTATGAAAAGTATATAGAATTATCTTATGGTTAGATATTGTGGTGTTTGATTACATGTGCCACAAATTTAGTTGTCTCCTTTTTTATATGCTTTTTTATGACACTTTTCACATTCAACATAGTTCCATCCAAATTTATCATTAATTTCGTTTATAGTTGCTAAAATTGTGAAGATCTTTTCCTATTCCAATATTCAATTTATGTTATCATTAGGTATATGGTATTTGAGTAAGTATGAATGTTTGATGCATGTTGTGAGTTTTTTTTGTCATACTTGATCATCAAATTTCCATTGCATGGCCATTAGATCTTGAATAGTTATTTAATTTCTAATTATTCTGCTCTGAAAATTTATGTTTGCATTGTCTTGACTTGGTATCTCCATTATTTCTTCATATTGATCAGTCCTATTTAGGATTTTGTTATATTTGTCAAATTAAATAATTAAATAAATAAATAAATTTTTGAGAGACTTATTAGTTATAAAATATCCATAAATCAACTGTGCGAATTATTCAAACATATGAATTAGATCTCTTACAACTTTCTCTTTAAGGGGGCTACTTCCATCATTATTGTTGAACACTCCTAATCTATTTGATATCTCATTAGCTGTGTCATGGATATAAAGTTGTGCAAATTTACCTTTTCTCCCATCTAAAGGAACCAAAGTTCCAAGAAAATGATAATTTTGACCATTAATGTGAAAAGTATATGGGCCACCATCAGGGATGGAGCTAGATTAAAGATTAGAGGGGGGCTAAAAATATTTATATAATAAAAAAAGACTAAAATAAAATTTTAGGGGGCTAAACTGAAATTTACATATAATTTACATGTAAAAAATTAAAATTAAGAGGGGTCATTGCCCCCCTTTGCTACAATGTAGCTCCGCCCTGGCCACCATGTTTATTAATTTCATGATCAATTTTTTCATCAATAGACGTAAAAGCAAAGGCTACATTATAGATGCGAATATGCTTTCTAAAATTTTTTGCAATGTTGCTTCCATGGTAATCTAGTAAATTATGTAGCAAAAAAAAGAGGGAATTTTAACAATGGCAATTGAACTCTTCCTTTCAAACAACAAATGAAGAATTTCGAATGAGTTGTATTTCTGATTTTGTGGGTCCTTTCTTTGTACCAAAGTATTGCGCCACAATACTCACAGACACATGTTGGTCTTCCAAAATTCTATACTTCATTAGTCAAATCTGTAAAAATTGAAATAAAGAACATAATTTAAATGATATATTTGCAGTCAAATTAAATTAATACCTAAAGAATCAATTTGTAATAAAAGAGTTCACTCAAACATTTAGTTGCCTTAATTTTAAGCTATAATGTTAAGGGAAAAATTAAAAAAAAAAATTGGCCACTTACTTGGGTGTTGATTTGCTCGATTAGAAACAACCCTCGTTGAAGAAGTAGTTGGTTGAATTTCTGAATTACGTGTTGCTCGATTAGAAACAATTTTCGTTGAAGAAGTAGTTGGTTGAATTTCTGGACATGCTACACTGCTACCGTGTTAAAGAAAAGGAAAAGAATTAATTATGAGTAATGAAATTTAAAATTTACTTTTGAAAAAATAGGGAGAAACTATTGTTGAAAGTAGGTATACTTAAATTTTGATTAGATCGAACAAATATCTTTTGATTTAATAATTGCCTTCTTTTGCGTTTTACCTCTCGAAACACAGCATATCTTTCCATCTCATTATTTGTATTATCTGCGGAGTGGAAGATATACAATAAAGCAATAAAATCACAATAGGTCTTGAAGGTGAGCTATGAATACATGATGATTGTCTATCTGTAAACAAAAAACTTCAATAAAATATAGTTTTAAGCAGAAAATATACCATAAAAAAGTATTAAAAATACTAATAGGCTTCTCAATTTATTTCTCAACAATTGGATTGAACTAATGGATTGGACAATATTTCACAATAAAACTAGAAAGTCCATATTTTTTTACGGATTGCAAAGTTATTATTGATGTGATTTTTTTTAAAAAAAATTATCCCTTTTTTCACATATTTCTATGATTTTAAATATAATGCAAAAGATTTCATTTTCATTTTACATAATGACAACAAAGAATTACAATAAACTATACGAATTTTTTCCTATTAATTAGCTATGAGTAGCAACAATTAAAACAAAACATGTTACAAAATAATTTGTACTCACCCAAAGTGAAAGCTGAATTGACAATACTTCTTAACTTAAGACATTCCTTTCTCTTCGAGAGTTGCAAAATTATTATTGAAGTAATTTTTTAAAAAAATTATCTCTTCTTCACACAAGATAGAATTTTAAATATGATACAAAATAGTTCATTTAAATCCTACAAAATGATTCGTAAATAATTACAGCAGAATATTTGTTACCAAAAATCAATACAAAAAATAGAAATACTCCTTAACTTAAGACATTCTTTTCTCTTAGAGGGTTGCAAAATTATTATTAAAGTAATTTTTTTAAAAAATTATCTCTTCTTCACACAAGATAGAATTTTAAATATAATACAAAATATTTCATTTAAATCCTACAGAATGATTTGTAAACAATTACAGCAGAATATTTGTTACCAAAAATCAATACAAAAAATAGAACAAATATATTATAAAACTTTTTTGTATTAACCTAAAGTGGAAGCTAAATTGGCACTCCTCCTTGACTTAAGATATTACTTTCTCCTCATCCTTACTTGTCTAAATTGGATAAATCTAAGTGTTTCAAATAACTATATTTTTACATTTTTAAAATAGGCATCAAAATCACCTTAGAAATCAATTTACAATAAAATAAAGAAGGTGTAATCAAAATTATGTTAAACAAACCAAACTGCATAATCATATGTTGGAGGCACATATATTCTTGTCTTCTTTTTTTCGAAAGGATTGCTCTCCGCTTCTTTAATCTAGCTATTTTGGATATTAAGTTTTTCACTCTGTCATTGTCACTGAAAATCCTTCTACAACAAAGAGAATAAGACATAGTCAAAGAATGATAATCCATTCCAACTAAATTATGAAAGTAATACTACACATGTGGAATAACAATTTGAAAAAGAAGAACACATAAATGTAAATTGTGGAAGCAGTACTCCACGTGTAGAATAACAATTTATAATTTGATGCTCAAATATTGCAATGGACAGTATATACTATATAGGGAGTAATAATTTAAATGGACATTAATTTTGGTTGTGATTGTTGAATAGAACCCGTTAAAAAAGAGGAATACATAAATCTGTGCTACTTGCAATGATTTCACAACTAAAATATTAATATTAATTACAAATAAATAGGGCTATTGAAAATGTTATTGAACAACAAAGTGAGAAGAGTAAAGGGCAAATTGAAAAATCTATAGAAAAATACATGGGATCTGGAATCGAGCTCCAGCAAAAAAACCGCAACAGGAGGACTGGAGTTTGGCCTGGTTTCTGCAATTTATGCAATGCGGCTCCACTAGAGATGGACATCGTAATGGACAATTTGTTTCGGGAAAAGCGCAATGGCTCATGGGACCGAAAGAGGATGCAGGAAATAGGATTTTGGTATGGAGAGGTGTTGAGAGGAAGAGGATTTTGAGAAGTATGATAAAGGTAATAGGCACTTTGGTTTTCCCATTTTTTTTTCTGGTAAATGTTAATTTGTGTTTTTGTTGTTTTAAAAATAAGGGTTGATTTGGAAAAAATTATTTATTGTGTGTTAAACTGCTGGTTTTTATTGTGTTTTTTAGTTTTTTTTGTATATTTTTATTTTTTTATTTGAAAATAATAGTTGATTTGGCAAGATTTAAGTGGTTGATTCTAAAATTTTTGCAAGTAAGCGACGCTGCTGACATGGCGTTAGTAGGAGAAGAGAAATGGCCTAAAAATAATGTGGATAAACTTATATATCTACTTTTATATATTAAAAAAAGATGTGTACCAATTTCTCATGTTAAGGTAATATTATTAACAAGCAAATAATTGTAAACCTATTAAATACTAATGTAATGCTAATTTTTCCTAAATTTTAGAAAGTTATTTAAATTAAAAAATTAATAAGAAGTAACATTAGAGAAAATTTTCTGAAATAAAATTAAAAATATTATTATTTCTCAAAAACAATTATTTCATGTTTATTTACTTAGATTCAACATTTTTCTTTGATGCAACAAGTTTGTCCATTGCATTAATAAACTATTGAAAATAATAAGTTTTTCCATTAGTATGGCAAATTTGCTCTTATTTTCGTATCTTATTGATATATTTTTATTTTTATTGGGGAATTAAAATGCCATTCTGTCCCCTTTTTCTCAATTTATTATTTAATGATAAAATCAAACTCTGGTCCGAAGGACAAGAAGAAAGACAAACATAACTACATACGCAGGTAAATACAAATATACAATCTTCTCTTTGTAAAAACAAAATATTAGAGTTGGATTTTTTTTTTAATTTATTTTACTATGTTTTAGCTTTTTTTAATAAAATTTTAAAATAGAAGATAGTAAAAATAAAAATAAAAACTAATCAGGCCATAAAAATTTTATTTTCATCTCTTTTATTACTAAGTATTAAAATTTTATGGCCAAACGAGCCCAACTTAAATTTGAAATCAGCTAAACTAAAAAATATAATGGATAAAGGAAGATATCAATGATTGGTGAGGAAGCTATCTATTTATCCAATATACATTTAGATATAGCTTTTGTTGTGAGTATAATAAGCCAATTTTTGCATTTATCTTGCCGAAAACACATGAATACTGTTTTTAGAATCTTAAGGTACTTGAAGGAGTTGCCTAGAAAAAGGTTATTTTACAAAAATTATGAACATCTTCTAGTAAAAATCTATACAGATGCAAATTGGGTTGAAGATGTCATGGATAGAAGGTCAACATTTAGGTATTGTATTTTTGTTGGAGAAAACCTGATTAGTTGAAGGAGTAAAGAAATAGAGAGTGTTGTGATACGAAGCAGTACAGAAACCGAATTTAGAATAGTAGCTCATGGAATATGTGAAGCTATTTTTTAGGTTAATATTTTTTATTTTTTAATTATTTTTATTTTTGTAATTTTTCTATAAAAAAGATGATTTTCTGTACATTTGATAATATATAATATTTAAATATTTCAAGTAAAGTATATAAGCCATTTCTAAAAAATCTTTGGGGAAGAGTTTTCTTGTTAACCTAAAATTTAACAAAACAAGAAAATAGGTGAAATTCAAAAGACACATTATTATTCAAGCAAAATTTAAAGACACTTATTAAATTTTTAGCAATTTTAGGTATGTACAATATGTTTTTTAGCACATAAATTCTATGATAATGCATATTACTTAACGTTTCTATACGATATAAAAATATATAATTACTATAAATTAATAGTTAAAAATTTTATGAAAAAAATATTACCCAAAAATTTTAAGTTTGGTTTTCAAAATAATTATTTTTGAGTTATTTATTTACACACATGCTTTAATTTTTGTGTTAACGGAATCAAATATATAGCTCACTAACACTCGATTTGATCGAATTTAATAACTATATGAATAAGAATTATAATAATTATAATAATAATAATAATAATATATATATGGGTATAAATTGTTTCAAAAAATTTAATATAAATGTGTATTAATAATGTTTTGTACATTATTGACCGGTAAAATCTTATTAGTATTATGTTGTATTATTATATATAAGTCTTGGCACATAATTAATTTAATATTTAATTAGTTTTAATTATAATATATTAATAATAAAAAAAAGTAAAGAAAACATGTGAAAGTGAATGATGACACTTGTTAATTGGTGAATGAGAAAGAAAATGATGAGATGACACCGATGACACATCACAGCCGTCAGCCACCCCCTCGCCGCCCATATCTATCTTCAATTCATCATTTTTATTCGTAATTCATAATTGATTGCTACTTAGTTGTTTTTTCTTTTTCTTTAGATTGGTTGTTGGAAATAGTGTTTTTTAATATATATATTATATTTTAAGTTGGGCAGTGAGTTAGTCTCCTAATTAGACAATAGAATATTCTCGATGGCACACACCCGTAATTTTGTATCTATTATATTAGCAATTCGTGTTATTGTGTCTACAGTAAAAATCGATATAAAAAAGATTTACATTTTGTTTTTTGATTTTATTTAATTTAATATTTATAATTATATATAATATTAATCATTTATTTCAGTAGTAATTAATAAACACAAACAAAAGTAAAAAAAACAAGACAAGTTATTACAATTTATAGTCTCTAAATTTTAGACTCCAACCATTTCAGAAATTGGTATTCGTCTATATAACTTATTTGTCAAAATTTAAAGGGCACAAAAGAAAAAGACTCAGTCAATGACTCCATATCAAGATCCTTTTTCTTAGAAGCGTTTTTCCTTTTTTTTCGGCCTCATAGTTAAATAAAAATATCTTTTGTTCTATTTGATTAGAAAAGATTGTCTTATGATATTTATCTATTTTTTATTTTTGGTATAGTTTCAACTTAATTGACTAATTTTGCTAACCCAAAATCCAAAGTCATGTGTACCCTTTAATTACAATCACGTTGAACACGAGCGTCCTTTTCTTTTCCCCATAATAATCCAGAATAATCCAAAGGCATGCACCATGTTACACACACATATATATTATAATAACAATTAAACCAAATATTTCGATATTGATATTCCCCATAATAATCCAGAATAATCCAAAGGCATCTCCGCAACTCTTCTTTCAACGATTATTATTATTATTATTATTATTATTATTATTATTATTATTATTATTATTATTATTATTTCTCGAATTAACATTAATAAAACAACATTAGATGGAGGCATTGTGTGAGGGAAATATATAATTTTTTATATGGAATAAAAATGTGCGTTTTGTAAAACCATAGAATTTTTTATGAAATAAAATTGACTTAAATATATGGATTATTGCCATATTGAATATTTTATGTTAATCCTTTAATTCAACTGATGAAAAAACTTGTGTTTTGATTATTAGGTTATGATGGGAACTTATAATTTTGGACGCTTATCATTTTGTATTCAATGTATATTTTATATTAATAATTAATTTTATTATAAAACTAGCATAATTATATATATAATTTTCATGTATAAAGAGTTTTTTCCAGTTTAAAATAACCATATATAACTCTTATGATATTAACAAGCTTAATCATTCATGACCAAGAATGAATCTAAAATTTTGATATAGAAGGGTCGAATTTTATACGAGTTTTTTAATTTTTTTGTATTATATTTTTTATTACATAAAAGTATTATTGAGTTAGTTTTAGAAAAAAAATTATCAATATATAAAAAATATAAGAGAAATTATATTTAGTAAATTTTATTTTTAACATAACAGTTACATAAAAAAGACACAACAATATCAATAATACTCTATAAAATTATAAAATACCAATATATTTATAGTGTATTTAATTAAGAAGTTGTTGCATATATATCTTATTAATTAAAATTAGTTCTTTTAAAAATTTTAAAAAATTAATAAATCATAAACTATTAATTATAAATTTTTTAGAAAAAAAATTTAAACTACGTCATGTAATTACTAAAACATAACGATGTAAGTAATTATTAATTTTATATATAATAATAATGATATTAAATATGTTAATATTTTTGGGAACAACAAAATATTTAACAACAAAGATACTCACTTATCTATATAATAGTTAGTGGCACTATATAAAACATATATCAATGTAATAACAAAATGTGTATTTATAGTGTACTCAGGAACGGACATACTGGCAGGACGGATCCAGAAATAATATTATGGGAGACAATAATATATATAATATTAAAAATTATGTAAAAAAATTATATAATATAATGTATTACAAAAATATATCGATGGAGAATATATTTTAAAGTAAAAAAATATATATATACTTTTGACTAACGAAATTGTCGATTTTTCGTATCATAAAATTTACCGATAATGGAATTTGTGTCAAATTTTTTAGTAATTTTCTTTTCAATATAATTAAAAGACAATTAGTAAGAAATTCATCTTTTATTTTAATTTGTTTCTAAGTTATTTTTCACAATATTCATAGTTGAAAAAGATCTCTTAATTATAACAGTTAAAACAGAGAAAATTAATACCAAATGAATAAAAAAAGACGGCCACAAGAAGAAAAAGAATTCATTTGATGAGATTTAAAAATTTTTATTTAATTAAAAAATATTAGTAATAATATATTTTTCAGATTTCGTTAATATTGTTACTTACTTTTTAGATAAAAATTATTAATATTTAAATTAGACTGGACTTTTATTTATACTAGACTAAATACTAAATAATTTTTTTTAAAAAAATTAAATTATACATAATAACTTATTACTATTAAAAAAAGTTGGGGGCCGAGGCCGCCACTCGTCCCCCTTATGTCCGTCCTTGCATATTGGGGAGAGTGAAGGTCTTGATCCCCTCAAACTTTTAAAAAAAAATAATAATAATAAGTTATTAAGTATGATTTAATTTTTTAAAAATTTGTTTAATATTTAGTGTATTATAAATAAAAGTCCAGTCTAACGTAAATATTAATGATTTCTAATATTTAAAAAGTAAGTAACAATATTAAAAAATATGAAAAATATATTATTATTAATATTTTTTAATTAAATAAAATTTTTCAAATCCCATAAAGTGGATTCTTTCTCTTCTTGTGATCGTCTTTCTTGATTCATTTGATATTAATTCTCTTTGTTTCAACTGCTATAATTGAAAGATCTTTTTCAGCTATGAATATTGTGAAAAATGACTTAGAAATAAAATGAAAGTTGAATTTCTTGCTAATTGTCTTTTAATTATATTGAAAAAAATTACTGAAAAATTTGACATGGATTCTACTATCGATGAATTTTATGATACGAAGAATCGACCACTTCGTTATTAAAAAATACACACATATTTTTTGCATTTTAAAATATATTCTCTATCGATATATTTTTGTAATACATATTACATTATATAATTTTTGCATAATTTTTTAATATTATATATGTTATTAGCCCCATAATAATATTTTTGGATTTATCCCTAGGTGTACTCATCATTTTCTCAATAATATATTATGAGAGTTCTTTAGATTCTTCTTCTTTCTCTATTCTCTCTCAACTCACCTTCCCATTCTCTTCTCTGATCCATGAAAACTCCAAGCAAATCCTAAGCTTCTGCAAACTCCACTACGTGAGCGACAATAAACACGGTCTCCTTCAAGTTCGATGACGATAACTTCGTGCCTTGAAAGCGTCAAGGGTTGGCGTTCATCAAATCAAACGGACTAAATGAGCATTTCAATCTAAAAAAGATTCTGAAGCGATACAAGACTGATGAAGATCGCGAGGAAGAAATTGAGACTCAGGAGTAGTTCATCGATTGGGAGCAAGATGATCAATTCTTGGTGTCGTAATTGTTTGCGTCGATAGATCTAAGCTTCACAAGTCAGGTAGTAAATTGTGAATTCACATATGAGATCTAGTATAAATTGGAAGATTATTTTTAAAACGGTTGGAATCGAAAGTGAAACAACTCAAAATACAACTCAAGACTGTAAAACTGTAAGGATCTGTGGCCGATTACATGACCAAGCTTAAGAAGGTAATAAATGCCCTATTTGCCCTAGGTGCACCCTCTTTCAAGTGAAGAATTTATTGAAGCAATGTCTCAAAGTTTAAACGAAGAGTATACTGCATTTATTATTATGATTAACGTGAAATATGATGAACTAACAGAAAGTGAGGTAGAATCACTACTAGTAAGTTAAGAAGAATTAGCTGAAAGGTTTAAACAAACTGTAATAAGAACAATGCATGTCAATTTAGTTCAGGGAACAGATCAAAAATCATAGAATCAAGAGTTTAACTATCAAGAGTATCAACCAAACTTCTAGCAGTAGCATCAATTTCAAAGAAGAGGTCAGAATTTTAGAGAAAGATTTAGAGGAAGAGGAGGTTTTGGTGAAAGATCTGATTTTTATGACAATTCTAGACCGCAGTGTTAGCTTTGTGAGAAGTTTGGACATACAGTATGAGAATATTTTGATAGACTCAATCAAGACTTCCAGAATCCTCATGAGGCTGTGACAAATACACCACTTCCACCTTCATCCTCCTTTCATAGAGCATAGACTGATCAACAAGCTAGAGTTATGCTTGCAGCAGCACAGCAAAAAATACCTCTCACTGATAAAGCCTGATACCTGAACACTAGCACATCACATCATATCACATCATCTGACTTTTGATGTAAATAATTTGATTACAAACTCAGAGTATAAAGGAACAGATCAAGTGTTAATAGATAATGGCCAATGTATGAACTTAAATAGCATTGACAAAACTATACTATTTGCTTAGTCTAATTCCCATGATTTTAAATTGTTAAATCTACTACATGTGCCTTCCATCACCAAAAATTCATTGGTGTAGTTAAGTTTGCTCTTGACAATTACGTCTTCTTTTAGTTTTATCCGTTTAATTGTTTTGTGAAATATCAAGAGACCAAGAAAATTCTGTTAAAGGGATCTCTTAGAGGAGAATTATACCACTTTAAGAATATTAGAGTACTTGCAAAGATAGCACAATCAGATGCAACATCTCACACATCTGCACTGCATAGAGTCTGTAATCTCAATCCTTTGAATTCAGGTCCTAGTCCTGTAATAATAGGCAACACCAATAATGTAAACACTACATGTAATGATTTTAATATGTGGCACAAAAGTTTAGGCCAGTCCTCTACAAGAATTGTTAAAAGAGTCTTATAAAATTATAATATTAGATACATAAATAAAACTAAATTTTTATCAAATGACTCACTGTGTGATGCTTGTTGTCAAGGTAAATTGCACAATTTATACTTCTTAGATTCCCAAATAGTTTATGATCAACCTTTAGAATTAGTCTTCTCAGACATATGGGGTCCAACACCTATTGTCACTACCTCAGGCTTTATATACTATATCATTTTTATTAATGCTAAGATTAGATACACTTGTCTATACCTCCTCTAAAACAAGAGTCAAGCTCTTCAAACATTTATTCAATACAAACTGTTGATAAAGAATAAAATTGGTCATTGGATTAAAACGCTTCAAATGGACAATAGCAAGGAGTACACCCCACACAATTTTTTATTGAACATGAAATTTTACATAGATTAAGTTGTCCATATATCCATCAGCAGAATGAAAAAACTGAAAAAATGTTGGCATGTGACAGAAACTTCCCTAACACATTTCTTACAAGCCTCCATGCCTCTCAAGTTCTAGGATGAAGCTTGTCTCACTACCACTTACCTCATTAACCTGCTGCCATCTGCCATTACATAGTATAAGTCACCATATGAGTTTTTGAACAATAGAACTCCAAATTATATGTTCCTTAAGGCTGCGTTTGTTTACAGAGACAGGACACTGAGACAGAGACACAGAAACAAAATCGTGTTTGACAGAGGAGACATGGATAGAGATAATGTGTCCAGAGACAGTAAATTAGTATATTTTGTGTCCATCCTGACAGAAAGGACACATAGACACTAACAAGAGACATAACTTATTTTTTATTTTTATTTTATTATTCTTGTTAAATTTTTATAATTATATTTTTTATTATTATATTTTTCATCTCAAATTTTTTGAATGAAAAAAATGAGAATAAATTAGATTTTCATAATTTGTTCTAGTTTATCACCAAACAGAATACAAGAACACAAAATTTTGTGTCTCTGTCCCTTATGCCTTGTTCTCAGTGTCTTGTCCTATTCTGTTCTCAGAAACAAATGCAGCCTAAGGTCTTTGGATGCTCTTGTTTCCCTCGACTTCGACCCTATCAGCAACATAAGTTCGATTTCAAGACCCACAAGTGTCTGTTTTTTGGATACTTACCACATCACAAAGGATATAAATGCCTATGTTCCCTCTGAAAAAACTCTATATGTCAAGACATATAGTCTTTGATGAGTCTGAATTCTCATATCAGTCTTTGTGCTTTAGTCAAAAGCCGACCCCAAAGGCATCAATACCCTACATATCTCAACTTACAACACTACCCATTACCTTAAACAAAGCCCTTGCGTTACCCAGCAAGAAACTAGAATTCCCTCCTAAAACCTCGCCAATCTCAGCAGCACCAACACCATGAGCCAATTCACCAAATCCTGCCACAATCACAACTCGTCAAGAGAGTCAATCTTCCATCTTCCAACCAGAACCTCACAATGCCACCCTCTTACATGTATCTCCTACGTTTGCCTTACCTAGTCCATTGCCAATACTATTTGTACTGATTTTTGTCCATTATTTGCTAACACTTATATCTTTAACTCTACTTCTGAGTTTTCCTTAAGCAATGCAAGGTTTACAGCACAATTAGCCCAATTTACCACTGAGACTGAGGAAAGAATTGGCAGAATGCAACCCATGGTTGCACGGAGCAGGACAGGAACTTTCAAGCCTAAAGTGTACTCATCACAGCTTAACTCCTTTAATCCAGATCTCACACAAGTCGAGCCATCCTTAATTGCTCAATTCTTGTCTTTGCCACATTGGAAGGCAGCGATGGATAAAGAATATGTTGCCTTGATAACATGCAAAACCTGAAAATTAGTAAATGTCTCAGCACCTGTAGAACCAATTGGGTGTAGGTGGGTTTTTTGCATAAGGAGAAAACCAGATGGTAGTGTACAGAAGTACAAGGCACGGCTGGTGGCAAAAGGGTTTCATTAGAGAGAAGGATTTGATTTTGGTGAGGTGTTCAGCCCAGTTGCTAAGCCTGCGACAATTCGTGCAGTTTTGGTAGTGGTGATGTCAAGACAGTGGAAAATATGGCAGTTCGGTTTTAACAACATCGTCCTTAATCGTGACTTGTCAGAAAATGTATACATGGTGCAACCTGAAGGGTACAGTTTTGGCACCAATCTTGTGTGTAAGCTTGAGAAGGCATTATACAGTCTCAAGCAAGCTCCCCGTACTTGGTTTCTAAAGTTGAAAGGCACTCTTAAGGGCTTTGGTTTCACAAACACCACATCTGATCCATGTCTATTTGTCAAATACTCCTCCCTCTCTACAATCTATCATTTAACATATGTCGATGACATTCTAGTTATAGGTACTACTGTAAGTGAAGTGAACAAGCTGATTGTTGATTTAAACAAGGTCTTTACACTTAAGAATTTGGGGAAAATGAGTTTCTTCCTTGGCACTGAGGCTGAGAAGTCAGCCATAGGCTCCCTAGTGTTTAAGCAGTCTAAGTATGTACGCAATTTACTCATGAGGGATGACATAGTTGATGCTCGGCCTATGCCCACTCCTATATTGAGAAGTCTCATGTGTGATACATCTGGTGCAGTCTTTGATAAGCCATCGTTGTATCACTCTGTGGTAGGTGGATTACAATACGCCACCATCACAAGACTGGACATTGCGTTTACGGTGAACAAGGTCTCTCAATTTTTACACACTCCCTTGGAGCAACATTGGAAGCTGTGAAGTGTATTTTGTGATATCTAGTAGGGACAGTAGACATGGGTTTAGAGTTTTATAAGAGTGAGAATTTTAGAATTTTGGCATTCTCTGATTCTAATTAGGCAGCAGATACGGTGGACGAAAAATCTCACACGTGATACTATGTGTTTCTAGGCTCGAATCTTATTTGCTAGTTGAGTAGAAAGCAGGTTTGAGTGTCCAGGTCTATCACTGAAGTAGAATTCAAGGCATTGGCTGATGCCATGACAGATAACATGTGGCTACAAAAGTTGCTATTTGAAATGCATCTTCTTCCGAGTACAGCACCTATTTTATTTTGTGATAATCAAAGCATCGTGTTGATGAATCGAAATTCAATCCACCAAAGCAAATTAAAACACTTTGAAATTATTTGCACTTTGTCTGAGATAGGGTGGTTCAGCAATAGGTAAATTTTGTGCATATTCCTTTCTTTGATCAAATTGCGGATGCTGTTACAAAACCATTGTCTCATGATGCGTTTGTGAGATTTAGAACCAAACTGAGGTTGGTTTCTCAACCTTCCTCAGTTTGAGGGGAGATATTAGAGATAAAGTATAGCTTGTGCTAAGTGTAGCAAAGTTGTTAGTCAGTTAGAGAAAGATAGTTAAATGAGGATAGTAATGCTAAGTTTGTGACTGGTTAGTGACACTATATAAGACATGTATCAATGTAATAACAAAGTGTATATTCATAGTGTACTCATCATTTTCTTAATAATACATCTTAAGAATTTTTTAGATTCTTTTTCTTTCTCTGTTCTCTCTCAACTTACCTTCTCGTTCTCTTTTTTAAAGAGCCTCTAGTACCTTCACAATGGAGCAAGAGGTGTTAAGGTTTATAGGAATAAGACAAAGACAAACATACAAGGTAGAGAAAAAGAATTCATAATGGTGGATAATAATCATAGCTATGGAGTTATTAATTATCTCAGGTCGGTTGGGTGTTTTAGCTTAAGATCTTTATCTTTTGTGAATTTTAGTTGCTAAATTAAATTCGTACCACCTCAAGTACTATTGTGCTCTTATGGACTCATCTCACTTTTTTCTGTGGTCTGTGAGTGTAATAATAAAAAAAAATCATTGAATTACATAATTTTTTTTAAACACCTATCATGTATAAATATACTAGTTTAAGATTTAAAAGGTCAAATTCCTTTATATCTGCCTCTGTCATAGACTACATATATCACTTTTTTTTTAAATAACGATGGATAAATTTGTTAAATATTCAAATACCACGTATACAAATATAAAAATTTTCAATTTCATAAGTAATTGTTGAAGTTTTGGTGTTTATGATTTATATAAGAATTAGAAAAGTTTAATATACAACCTTTTTCATTTAATAATGTCCTTCACACACATATATACACATACGTAATTACTTAGAATAATGTTACATGATCAATAAATATTATTAATTTTAGGGTAATTTATGTTAATAAACCAAAATTGTCTCAAAATTTTTTAAATTCTCCAAACCCAAAAATATTACCTATATATCTCCTAACTATATTTCTATATAAATCAGAGCTAATAAATTTGAATTAGGGTAATACGTAGGAAATCAAATTTAAAGAATTCGAATTACTTGTTGAATCAAACCTATCACTAAATGGAATTAATAAGACTCAATTTGCCCCCATTTATAGTAAATTAAATTGAGTAGTTTCGATTTACAATTTGCTGATAGGTACACATCGTAATTCGATTCAAACGGTTTCGATTTACCACCCATAGTAATTCAAATTCAATAGGTTCGATTTAATTACAATTGTGACCTAAAGTAAATCGGATTCAATAGACTCGATTTGCTTTCAAATGCCCATAAATATAATTTGAATCCAATTCATTCGAATTACAAACCAATATTCTAACCCCACCCAGCCCCACCACCCCTCCCAAATCTTAGAGAAAAACCCTCAAAAAATTCAAATCTGTATACATAGAGGATGATCCGATTTGTTTGTATCAGTTAGATAGAGTTACGCACATTACTGGTGCCATCCAGAAAGAGGTTAGTGAATTCTATTTTTGTTTTGAACATAATTTAGTCGTGCTAGTAACGTTAGCATGCTTGTAGTAGTTGTTTAAAGTCGTTAGTTATGAATTAGAAAATTATTTTATACGATATAATCGCTAGATAGAAGTAGTAATATGTTGGTTGGTTAAATTTTGAGAACTTGAAATGGTCCCTAAAAAGGTTAGTTAGGATTGTAGGCTATATTAGATTTTTTAAGTTGATAGTTTTATATTCATCGATATTTAGATTAGGAGTAGGGTTTAATATAACCCAAGTATTGTAGGTATGATGCTCATTGAGTGTTGCGATATTTTTCATACATTAAACATAAATTTTTTGTTAGATTTGTGACTCACCTAAGTCCATTTAGTTTTAGCATTTTTTATTTTGTGTGACCGTGTTAGCCATTATTGTAAAGGATGATTTAAAAAGAGTAAAGTATCATTTTTGTCCCCAACGTTTTGGGTAAATCCTATTTGTGTCCTTAACGTTTAAATCGTCCTATTTGTATCCCTAACGTTTGTAAAAGTGATTCAATGTTATCCTGCCGTCAATTACACACCATGAACGCTTTCGTTTGAGTTTTAAAAATCTCTTATTCAAGTTAGAATACAAATATCTGTGATAGAATCGATGATCCACTCCGAAAAGTAACTCATCAAAAGTTGAAACTAATTCCTACAACATTTACATAATTCACTTTTCTAAGGACATTATTGAATCTAAACACAAATAGTGGGTATAATATTAAAATCGAACACATCCAAGTAAGACCTAATTGAGAATGAATACATCCAAGTGAGAATAATTGAAAAATATAATCTGATTTGTTAGTATAATTGATAGTAAGATAACATTGAATCACGTTTATAAATGTTAGGGATACAAATAGGACGTTTTAAACGTTAGGGACACAAATAAGACTTACTCTAAATGTTGGGACAAAAACAATACTTTACTCATTTAAAAATTAGAGCGTGCAATATTTAGCCTATTTATACTTTGTGAATTGAAAACTGTTTTGTTATGATTATGATAAAAAAATTTCTATCTTTGTCCAGCCCCATCGTTGTATCACCAGCATGAGAAGGCAACACGGTATGCCTTTGGATGACAGGATCATTTCGTACTTGCATATGGCTGGTTTATACCATTTTGCAAGACTAAACGAGACTTGGTTTAAATTGGACAAGCAACTGGTGAGCGCATTTGTGGAAAGATGACGTTCGAAGGCACATACATTTCACATGTCGTTTGAGGAGTGCACAATCATGCTGCAGGATGTAGCGTACCAGCTAGGGCTCCTGGTCGATGGTCAGTATGTCAGCGAATGCCTGACTGACTTTAAGCGACATATCGAGGGTGGCTGCCCAGCGTGGGCATGGTTTGAGGAGCTGTTAGGTGTTTTGCCTCTTGCGAACTGCATCGACAAGTTCACAGTGAAGTGCACTTGGATGAGTTCCTGAACTAGATGCTCTGCCACCCACAACTGGAGTGGTCCTTGATATGTCATATTCACTATCATTAGCTACTGTGGCGTGCTCCACATCATCATCATCATCATCATCATCATCATCATGCAGTGCATCCTTAACCCCATTTGGTACTCCACCCTCTTCGAAAATCGGGACCATAATAATAGGAATGCTGGATGTCCCAATTGCAACCTCCCCTAACGGTTCAGTATCACTGATTCCTGTGTCACCACTGCGGTTCAAATTAAATGCAAAGGACGAAGATCCAACTAAAACGGCCTCAGGTGCAATCACCGGCATAGCTAACGAGGCCCCAACAGGCATGGAACTAGAAGAGGCTGGATGTTCTAAAGATTGAGGATTTCGGTTTGAACTTCCAGAACTACATACCACATCCACAAGTTTCGCCAACAATTTTGGGGTCCTCACCTTGGAAAACTGCTGACGACAATGAAACAGAACTTGCAAATCTTCGTCGCTACTTATGATGAATGAATCGTACTTCAAATCATCGCGCAACACCGAAATTGGTATTCTATAGAATAACTTCTCCACCCTTTTCACGCCATACAACCCACCCCAGTCTCTGGAGTATAACATTCTAAAACTCAGTGAAACTCTTTGAAGGTTTGAGAAAAACACTCAACAGGTCCTTATCAATAAATTTAATCCCTGATCGCGTTTTCTTCATAATGGACCCTCTGTAGTGCACCAGAATTAAAAAACCTTCATCACTAGCCATTGTGAATCTTAATATGGTGAAAATTTCACGTTCAGCTTCTATTTATATACGTTAGGCCTCTATAAATCGAATTAATTGCATTCGATATATACATTATAGTATAATACATAGTAAATCGATCCTAATGGCTTCGATTTACTACTACCCATTAATCCCTGTAAATCGACTTTATTGGCTTCGATTTAGTAAGTGTTATAAATCGAACTAATTTGATTCAATTTACCAAGGACCACATAAATCAAATTTCATAGACTCGATTTAGTAGGAAATGATATAATTTGAATTTTTTAAATTCGATTTACTACCTGAATTAAAATAACATGTAATTAGAATTTATTGAATTCGATTTATATAGATTTGTAAATGGAGACATCCAGGTAATGTAATTAGGTTTAGGGAATTCAGGTAATTTTAGGGTAGATTTGGTTTATAGGGGTAAATTACCCTTAATTTTAGTTAACACTCAGTGAACAATAATTTACACTCATATTCAGGGACGGACACAGGGAGTGAGTGGCGGCCTCGACCCCCCAACTTTTTTTAAGAGTAATAAATTATTATGCATAATTTAATTTTTTTAAAAAAAATATTTAGTATTTAGTCTAGTATAAATAAAAATTCAGTCTAATTTAAATATTAATAATTTTTAATATCTAAAAAGTAAGTAACAATATTAAAGAAATCTGAAAAAGATATTATTACTAATATTTTTTAATTAAATAAAAAATTTCAAATATCATAAAGTGAATTCTTTTTCTTCTTGTAGCCGTCTTTTTTTATTCATTTGGTATTAATTCTCTCTGTTTCAACTGCTACAATTAAGAGATCTTTTTCAACTATGAATATTGTGAAAAATAACTTAGAAACAAAATAAAAGATGAATTTCTTGATAATTTTCTTTTAATTATATTGAAAAGAAAATTACTGAAAAATTTTACACAAATTCCATTATCGGTGAATTTTATGATATGAAGAATCGACCATTTCGTTAGTAAAAAGTATACACATATTTCTTTTTACTTTAAAATATATTCTCTGTCAATATATTTTTGTAATACATCTTATATTATATAATTTTTTTACATAATTTTTAATATTATATGTGTTATTGGCCCCCCATAATATCATTTCTGGATTCGTCCCTGCTCATATTGACAAGAATTTTACACATAAGAATCAGATAATTTGTATATATATTTACTAGAATTGTATACATAAATTAACATATATAATTTGTACCCATATTTTTTAGAGTTTGCACATATAAATTAATAAAATTTATTTGTTAAGAATAATTTAATATTTTATACTAATTAAATAATGACCAAAAATACTAAATTTGTTGTCTCCAATTTTTTATATTACTAATCTCGTATTTATTAATATATATATATTCTAAGGTAAAAAATTTGTATACAGTTATTTTTATATAAAATTTAATATTTAAAAATAATTAAATAATTTAATAAATTTGATTAAATCAAGATAATAGTACAGCCCCCTTAAAAAAAGGTAAATTAAAATGATAATACATCTCTCGCTAACCCGTAAAATTAAAACCTTTAAATTTTAAAGTAACTTTCAATTTAAAACAACTATAATAATGTAACTGTATAAGCAGAACCTATAGATTAAAGTAGCTATAATGTGATATTGATGCACAATAAAGAAACATTTCACGTGAGGATAGATCCACACATAATCACATATATAGCAGCAGGAAACTATAAAAGCGAATTTATTTTATTTTGTTTTAAAGGAAAAAGGAAATTTAACTTTATAAAAGCAGATCCACCAACCACATGCTCATTGCAAAAACACAGACAAAAAAAGCATTTAAAAAAAAAAGTCATATTCACTCGCATTTTGTTACTTTAATGGAATTGAAACAGTTAAGATAAAAAAAAAAGTGTGACAAGTTTGCTTGATTAAATGTATGAGTTTCAATTCATTTCTCTCAGGATTAATGAGATTTGTAATTGTAAGTAGAAGTTTAGGTTGAAAATAGATGTAGGGATTTAGTGTAAATTAAAAGAATGTGAGTAGAAATATACCTAAATAATAAAAGAACAATATCAAATTTATCATTTATAATCCACAGTTAAAACTATTTTTTATAGTTACAATTACTCACATAATAAAATTAAAAAGTTAAAGAATTAGTAATTTTAATTTATATTAATAATTAGTAATTTTAATTTATATTAAATAATAAATTCTGCTTTTTTTTTTCACGTTACGTTGCTTATAAAATTGTTTAAACTTCTATATAAAATACTACATGATCAGAATGTATTACAATATAACTATAATATATAATAGGGACAAATGACAATAATAAACTAGCTTGCATAAGATTTTACATGATTAAACCAAACAAAAAAATAAGACATGGATCAATCAAAAGTATGTCTCTATATAATTCGAATCAACCCCATTCAAACTAAAAAACTTAGTAATTCGAATCAATCCCATTCGAATTGGTAAAAAAATTGCAGTCTTAATAGTTCAAATCATACTGACTCGAACTATATATTGAAAGTTCGAATCACCCCAATTCAAATTATGCATAAGAAGTTCGAATCTACCTGCTTCGAATTATATAGTGAAGAATTCGAATTATAATTCGAATTTAGCTTATTTAAATCAGCTTGATTCGAATTAGTGTATGTAATTTAAATCAGATCGATTTGAATTAGTACTTGAGTATATGATTTGAATTACTATAAATATATAATTTAAATTGTATTAATTCAAACTATATAAAAAAAATATTCTTAATGAGACCTTGTAACATTTTTTACTTTAGTAAAATCATATACATATACTCAATGCTTAATTTATATGCGTCATTTGCCCTATATAATATTTACTTGAATAATGTTAAGCCTTTAAATGAATAAGTTAAAAAGGTACCAATAATGAGGACTAATATGCTCCAACATTATAAATAATGTCACCACCAAATATAATAATAATAACAAAGAAGTATCAATTTCGGAAAAAAAAAACAATTAAAATAAATAAAAGACTATATGGTTCTCAATATTGAGGTACATATATAGTGGCCCCATGCATTGTGTATATAACTATATATATATGTCCTGAATGTAAACAACATATATATATTGGTAATAAATAAATAAATAAACGTTCATTTTTGGATTTCATTCACCGAGCAATGTTTACACTTTAGAAAAAGAAAAAATGTTAAAAAAAATATATATTCGTAGCATTATTGTTGTTATGGTCAAATAGTGAATAATTTAGTTAATGGTGGAATTTTCCTTTTGATTTGATGTTGACTTAGCTTATATATTAATCAACCATCCAACAGATTCAATCCATGTCAGGAAGGTAATATTATAGTTAGCAAGATTAGGATGAAGATGTAAATAACAACAAAATATATAACATCATAGCTAGTCATCATATCAATAATATTCATTGATATATTGGGGAAAAATATATTAAAAATATATTAGAAAACCATTACCTATAGCTCACTCCATCCACAAAATGACACAATAGATTCTTGTCTTTTCACTCATACATAACCCGCGTTGCATGCATCATTTTGTTTAATTATTTACATAGTAAATTTCCAATCTCATTTTCACAAAATTGGACATATAAGGAATAAAATAATTTTTTATTGAATTATTCAATTAAAAAATCAGGTCTATATAATTTAAAAAGAATTTAATTTTTTTTTTATATTATCAGTATAAATTTGTTTACATAAACAACCAATAGTATATAATCACATCAATAAAAATAACTAATTTTTAAATATATTATTAAAAAATTTTAAACACATGATTATGTAATTTTTTTATAATATCAATCATCAAAATCAAAATTCATTTAGATATTTATTTTTTTTCTTGTATTATACAAAAAAAATTGAATCAAATTTTATAATTTAATCACGTTTAATTTAGTCACTATATTGCATAATATTTTTCAATTCTACCTTTTTTGTTTAAAAATATCGTAATTAAATTTCTATATTGAATGATAAATTACTATTTTTTCTGGAAAGTATTGGGATAATATAGAAATTTGATCATAAAATTTTAAATTATAAAGAATTAATTAAAAATATTTTCTTGTACAATATAAAAAAACCAATAATAAGTTTCGAACTACAAAAAAAATTAATTATAAATTATTGAATAAAATAGTTATGAGAATTTCAAAATATTTAAACTTAATTATTTTCCATGAAGATGATGCGAGATTGAGAATTTAGTCAATTTACTAATTCTCATATATATATGTAGTGTGCAAAGTTTTCCAACAAGGACACTACTATATCCCATATGAATTGGTTTTGCTTCTATATGGGTCCTCCTAGTCTATTCATAGGAATATAAATACAAAAATGAATAGCTAATTGCTTAATTCACCATTATTAGGGTTAGGACTTGACTATGGAGTATATAGTAGGGTGGCCATTCCATTCCAAAACATCACACACACTATGCATGAGTTGTATATGGGAGTAGGAATATTTTGAGGATGTGATGTCCCCATCTCAAAACATAGAGCATATCAAATCATGTAAAATTGTCATAATGTTTCTTAGCTAGGTTAAAAGCATGATTACACATATTTGTGCAAAAAATAATAATATATTATTTGAATTTTAATCATATTATTTTTTTCTATCTGACTTAAATTTTAACAAAAATAATTTTATAATATGGTATCAGAATTTTATATATAAAAGATTTAAAGTTTAATTTTTAGTAAAATTAAAAAAAAATAGTATAAAATAAATAAAAAATATCTATGCTAAAAAATTAAATAAATAAAAAACTCTTATTTAAAAAATATTAAAATATAATAATTCATCTTAATTTTTTCTTAAAGGTTCAGAAGAAATAGTCTTATGATATACATAAATATTAAATAAATAAACCTATTATATATAGTGGGTCACACCCTTTCTCCTAAGTCCCAACTACCATTTTGATGCTCCTTGAATTCCATGTGCACTTCTTTTCAAATTGAACTTCCCTTCATTCAAATTAATTTGTTACACATATATGTATAATATGCTATGAGTTTTTTAAGAAATCTTTTGGTTATAGAATATATATAAAGTAGTTAGCAACTTATTATATATTGAATTAGGACGGTGCTACTAACTTTATCCACTGAATTAATAAAAATTAAATATAATGATCTGTGTGGATTGGTACTTTCAAAGTAGAAGATAATAAAAATTAGTCATGATACCTTATGTCTTAAATTAATACAATTTAATAACTGATTTTTTTTTTATTTAAACTCTGTCAAATGAGTTTGTCAGCGTGCATATGCATTAGTTTCGCATAAGATTAAATGTATTAGTTTAATATATTTACTTTATTTTAACTCTGCTTTTGTCTGGATTAAAAACAATGTTTAACGTATAATTTTTTTTAGCACGCTCTCTTACTAATGGACTTAAATTATTTTACACAAATATTAAGTGATTAATATTTTTCTTTATATTTGTAATACATTTAAATTAACACTAATTAATAATTCTCC
This sequence comes from Arachis duranensis, assembly GCF_000817695.3. NCBI lineage: Eukaryota > Viridiplantae > Streptophyta > Magnoliopsida > Fabales > Fabaceae > Arachis > Arachis duranensis. The sequence goes on along the minus strand of NC_029773.3, from coordinate 9,508,895 downwards.
ATTTTTTTTAAATTAAAATTTGTTTCGTATAACTGCCAAAAATTGGAACTTCCATTTATGGGAATCGAACTACATGAAACATGAATGTTACTTGTATCCACTAACTAAAAATGAAGCTACTAATAACATAACTTTTGGGTGATACATGTCAAAAATTAAGTGACAAAATCATAACTCTATAGCTATATACTATACCATAATTTAAAAACTTTGGTATCACATGCGGGTGGCCACAAAAATTATTATCTTTATCTTACTCAAAGACAACTCTTAAAATATGTTGTATTTTTCTATTTAAGATAATTTTTATTAAATATTGCTTCGAATAAAGGTTATCTTAGGTCAAAAATATTGTAGCGACATAAGTTAAGAACATAAGATTACCTGTGGTCTCATATTTATTTATTTATTTTGAGGCACTCTTCTTGCTGGCGAGTAGAGCAGTGCAAGTGTTTTCAACTAATAGAAAGTCTATCAATTATAAATTTTAATTCTGAAATAAATTTTTAAAGCGATCATCTACTAAAGTATGAATCCTATTTAGTAGTGCCAAGATCAATTGGCTACAAAAAGAGTTTTAGTTGTTTGTCTTTTTTTAAAAAAAATGTATATGTTTTTGTTCTGCGTTGTAGATTTCCTAGAAGTTTTGGATATTGCGAACTAAATATTTTATTGGGTCATGAGATGGGAACTATGTTCATTATTTGTTTTTGGGTAAACTGGAGCTAGTGTTATAATTACCACACAAAAAATTAATTGGTTACATAAGTGGACTTTGTCCTATAAAGCCCAAATTTTGAGGGCCGTTTGAAGGGAAATTACTAGAAAGATAAAACAAAAAACTTGAAAAATGGAAAGCCCACTAAAAGAAGACCAAACAAAAAAGGTAAAAAGGCTGGGTAATATATATAATTTCGATTGGATCATTTATTTGAAAATTTTAAACCCAAACAAGACCGTGCAAGACGAGTTAATTGACCCTTGACCTTGTTTTTGTAGAGAAACGTTAACGATTGTCGTACTTTGAGTTGGTCGAGTGATCAGTTTACTTGCTTACTTAAATAAGTATTAAAAATTTGAATCATATCTTATACATATAATAATTCATTGATCAATAACAAATCCTTAAATGGAGTTTAAATTCGTAATAAATTAATCCTTAACCTATCGAACTAGGTAATACCGTGGATAACAAGAAAAACGAGGGTCATATTGAATTTTTAAATTGTTATTTAATATAGCGAATTAATTTTTTTTACCTTATTTTCTTCTTATCAAGTTTTGCAAAACCTTTAAAATTTTAATTTTAGTTTTATTTAAGGATTTTAAAAATATTTTAGAAAATAAATTGAAATAAAAAAATTTTAATTGTCACATTATATAATGATTAGAAAATTTAGCATGACAGTCGCTAATCAATTGTCGTATGAGAAACGACGATAATGGGGTGATATTTGAGTGTGAGAATCCGTTACTGTTACGCACTCGGCGTGTAAGTTTGTTGTCTGAGTTGAAGAGTTTGATATTGAGCAACCCTGGTGGCACATGGACGAGGGAGGTCAGAAGAGTGGGGTATAGGTTGCTAGCACCGTTGGGTAATGGAGATTTCCGGTTCCGACTATTTCGGCTCCTGGAGGACAAGCATGTGTGACTCATATTTAACATCCATGGAAGAATCATGGCGGAAACAAGTGATGGAGCTTTCCACCAAGGTTGGAGATGTTGGTTGGTGGTGGTTCTGTACACTCGATCTATGTGCAGGACGACCGACCTCTCGCACCACCACCGATTCATGTCGCCATTCCAGTGGAAGACATGGAGGTGGGTGAGGAAGACGTGGACCAAGAGTACGTTGCCAATAGTGATTCTTCTAAAGGGGATGATGAGGAGGAGTTTGTACCGGAGACGCCGGCTGAGACAGCGGTGCGCTATGTTTTGCCTTCCCCCTACCCGATTTTGGCGCTATCAGATGTACCAAGTCACTATCATACATTGGATCTGGACAACATGCATGAGAGAACTCTGTTTTCCAACACCGGGTGTAATTTTGGGTCAGCCACAGATTCAAATGATGATATGCAGTGATGCAGGATGTGAAGAACTATAATATTCGCAGAAGAATTGAGTACCGGGTGATTGAATCGGACCGATTAAAGTACCATGTGCATTGCCGTCAAGATGCAAATAGCTGTCCATGGAATTTCCGTGTTGCCCTCCAACAGAACCTCGGATACTAGTGAGTTTAAGTTTAATTGGGGCGTACTTACTCATTTATGATTGCTATATATTAAGTAGTTTCCAACCATGGCAATTTTATTCCGTTAGGGAGGTCCGGAGGGTTGGTGAAGCGAACACTTGGTTAGCACCCACCATGTCCAAGGACCATCGACAGTTAGATAGCAATCTCATCTGCAAGGTCATCTTGTCGTTGATACAGTCCAACCCTTCCGTCAGCATCCTTGTCCTATAAGGTGCAGTCCGACAGAGCTATCACTTCAAACCCTCCTACAAAAGGGTGTGGATGGCGAAGCAAAAGACAATTGCTCAGATCTATGGGTATTGGGAGGAGTCACACAACAAGGTGTCGAAACTGCTTCAGGCGCTGTAAAGTTGTTTCCTGGGAACTATTTGTGAGCCAAAGGCCGTACCATAGTACGACGAGCACCTTCTGGTCTGCGACTACGACAGTAGTTGGCGGTTTGGTCATATGATAACAAATCTGTCAGAATGCATCAATGCAGTTATCAAGGGTACACGGTACTTGCTGATTTCTGCCATCGTGCGCATCACGTACGAGAAGTTGCAGAAGTTGTTCGTCACAAAGGACATGGAGGCACCGTCACAACTGGCTGCTGGAAACCGCTTCTCCCAAAGGCTGATGGAAGCCATTGAAAAGAACAAAGAAGGCATCTCGAAGATGCGTGTTACTCATTTTGATCGGCGGGCTTCTGTGTTTGTTATGGAGGAGTTAGAGCCGTTTGAGGGTTGGTCGCAAGGTTCCTTCCGAGTTCGGCTAGCAGCGGGTATGTGTGATTGTGGAATCTTTCAGTCTCTCCACTACCCATGCTGCCATGCGCTTAACCCGGATCCTCCACTACATCCTAGCCTAACAAGTGTCTAGCCCGGCAAGCCCCCCCCCCGGGCCACCAATCATAATATTCCTGGGTCGGCCTGTAGTCAAATGTGTGCTAAATGGAGATCCTGTGGCCAACCTCAAAACGTCTACTCCAGCCACGGTACCTATTATAAAGTCTGTCAGGCCACCACACATCCTCACTCCGCCCAATAGATGTCAGGAACTTGTAAATAAAAAAACAAAGAAAAGTAACTAATCTGATGGGTCACTCACTACCCTCGATTTGGAGAAAGTATATTTTTTTGTAAAACTTAAAGGATGTTGATGCTAAATAAAATCAACAATGGAAATAATGCAAGATGTTAAAATTGCACGTGTGATGATTGTAATAATTTAAGTCTAAACTCAGAAAAACCAAAGATAAATAAGACATCAGTCGGAAGCTGTCAAGGTTGACTGGGGAGCCATGCACCGGCTGCTCTCCATTAAACTGGCGCTTCACCCGGTCAACCTAGTGATACTTGACGATGTTGAAGCAAACGAGGGGGACGACTAACATCCATGTCCCCCACTCTTCCTCTTCGACGAACCAAGGGGGCACAGAGCCTGCAGAGCAGGGTCATCGTACGGCGTCCAAACAAACTGAAATAACAACTATAGAATGAATAAATATTGGATATCCCAAAAGGTAAATAATGTTGCATACCACAGAATACAATAAGTGCATTCTTGTAGCTAATTTGCATGGAAAACGAACTCTACGTAAAGGATTAAATTAAAAAAGTTGTGGTGTCAAACGTGGTGCTAACCTCATTGAATCGTAACTGTATCGTTACTCTCCATCGTAGAACCCTCGCCTCATGCTGATATCTGCTCTGCTGCTGTAATCCTACCAACCTGACACCAATCAAAAGAATAATAGTAGTTCATTATGCAGAATGTCATAAGAAGTTACAAATTGATAACATAATAAAGACATAAACAGTTGTTACCTCGCAGCCATAGGATACATGAGAATCCCTCGCTCTGGTGGACACAACTGAGGAAATTTTTGGTATATCCAAGACATCAACAGCGGAGTGCAGCCAGCGATGTCCATGACACCTCAGTGTGCTGCCGAGCACAGTGACTAGTACGTCCAGGCCAGCACGAACGAACCCCAAGACAACGTCCGGCACCGCCCAAAGTCCTGAAGCAGTGGTAGCCAACGCAGATGGACCAAGTTGTTCGACTTGTCCGTCAACAGATAGCCTTCGATCAATAACATGATGTAATACCTAGCATACTGTCGGAGGGTCTTTGGGTCGTCCGTCGATGGCATTTGGCGGACACGGTCTCGCAGCCATACAAGTTTCAGCGAGAACGACTCCTTTTGCGCCACCTGCTGTGGAACCACCGGAGGCTTGGCACCGAGCAGCTGCTCCACCAACTCCCACGTCTCCATGTGGTACCACCTGTAGAAGTCATGGAAGCAGCCCCAACTGGGTCACTGTGTGCGCGTAGCCCAAGGTGGTATGCCACCTTCTGTAGGGTGATAGTGTCCTCACTCCACGGGAGATGGAACGTGTGGGTCTCCGGACGCTATCGCTCCACGAATGCCGTAATCAAGGAGTTGTCGAATGTGAAATCTCTGAGAGGCACCGTGTCGTTGAATCCAACCTTCCTCAGATACAGGACGATGTCGTCGGGTGGAGGAAGGGTATGACTCACTCGCTAGAGCAATAGAAGGCAAGACCTCTGTATGTACTAACTGAATTTATGTCGACACAACATTTTCCGTTACTATATACTTTCTTAACTAATACACATTTTCTCATTTCGTTACGTGAATTTAAAACATTCAATAAAGTTATTAACAATCTAACTAACTAACAAAGTCTGACTTAACTTAATAATCTAATTATCAAACTTGGGTAGTTACTAATTAAATTAATAATTATGTAGTAACAACCTAACACAAGTGAAATAAAATAGAGTTCTAAATTTCTATCAGTAACCTATTCAAGTGATACAAACTGTATTTTAGTTCTTGGCAAGTACCCTAACCATGACAGATATATGGGATTATATAAAAGTCAACATAATAGAACTAACCGCAAAATCGGCTGTCCCAGCATTGTGTGAAGTCTCATTCAGCCTGTTGATGTCCCAATCACTACCATCTGCGCGCGCCATCGTTGTATTACTCAATAATATGGTTAGAAAGGGGTAAAATAGGAGAGAAAGTGGTCGAAAGGTTCAAACTGGGGCCCAAAACCTTGCTGTCAACGACATATATTTATAGCCGTCCCCCAACCTCACGTATCTCGTTTACACATATACACGTGTTCCTTACACGTGGCTTTACATTGTAAATGAGATAAACACACGAGGATGAAATTTAGTAATAATTGTTAAAATTATTTATTTCAGTAATTAATATATTTATTTAAATTATTTAAATAAAAAATCCTAAAATGATGCATATTAATAATAAATCAAAGTCATGTTTGTTAGCTAAGGATAAGAACTGGCTCCTTTTACCTTTCTAGCATAAAGAGCTGGCTTTTAACTTCTAAATTCTAATTCTACAATGAAGGAAAGGGATTTCACTGTGCGCTTACTCAGTAAGGCAAGTATACCAAGCTCCAAAAAGATTATAATAATTATTTTTTAATAACATTATCCATAATCAATTATCATTTACAGCACAGCACCCTTATCATCTCAACACGTTTGCCCATACTACTGGGACACCACCACACACATATCCTCACCAATATTTTCTCATACTATTTTCTTTTATTTATTTATTTTTCTTTATTTCTTTTGGTACAATACAAATCAAGTATTCAAGTGTGTTAAGAAAATCATCAAACTTAACTTTTTACTGAAAAACAATTTTAAAAAGAAAATATTTGATTAAAAAAAATTAGTTACCGTAAATGACCAAAACAGAGTCCTATCATTGCAGTTCTTCTTCTTCTTCTTGAGTTCTTACAAGATTGGATCATATACATGTTCTTCATCTTCTTCCACATTTGATTTCTCCAATTTCAATTTTGAAGCTCAAACCATGGCATCCATGGCTTCCTTCATCTTCCTCCGCAGAAAGCTCACCACAACAACCACAATCCCCTCCTCCTTCCACCTCGTCACCACGCGAACCTTCTCTTCCTCTTCAACTTCATCCCGCTATGTTCTAGAACCTTCTTCTCGTTCGAAGCGCATCGAGAAGGTTCTGATAGCCAACAGAGGCGAAATAGCCTGCAGGATCATTAGGACAGTTAAGAGGCTCGGGATTCGAACCGTTGCCATTTACAGCGACGCCGATAAGGACGCCCTACATGTTGCCAAAGCCGACGAGGCTTTTCGGGTGGGCCCGGCCCAGGCCCGTTTCAGCTACCTCAATGGGCCCACTATTGTCGATGCTGCCCTTCGGTCTGGTGCCCAGGTTAACTGCCTCCTCCTTAGTCCTTTCCCCTTTCACTTTTAGAGAAAAAGTAAAATAAAATAAAAATAAATTCAGCCCTTATTATTTTTTATTTTTTTAAGAAAATAAATGTTGACGCGAGAAGGAATTTTATAGAGTCAATATGAATTATGATCTTGTAGTGCTAAGTCAGTGTCAGTAAACTGTGTTTGACTTATGTTTGATAGTATATTGATGTGATTATTTATTCAAATTAAAAAATAATTCTTAGATAATTTTTTTAATCAAAATTATAAAGCTTAAGAGTCATTATTGATATTGTCTTAATTTAGTTTATCCAGGCATCTATGATACAGTGAAATTAATAAGAGATAATCTTTGAAATTTGAATTTTAATTGTATGCACTTTCACTGCATAAGTGTGGTTTTGACTCAGAAAGGTGGTGCTAGCGTGCACTACAAAGTACTAACCACTGTTATATGGCTCTTTTCTAACTGGGCATGAATTTCTGACAGTATATGTAAATAGTGGAAGAGGATGATTCATGTCTTCTGTTTTTTGGTTGTGCTGAAGCTACTAGTACTACCAATCCATAAATATGAAACTTCACATTTTCTGCAATCCATAATGGTTTGTTCATTTTGGTGATTAGGCTGTTCACCCTGGATATGGATTCTTGTCCGAAAGTGCTGATTTTGCGCAGCTTTGTGAAGATAAGGGTCTTACATTTATAGGCCCTCCTGCGTCTGCCATACGGGATATGGGTGACAAGAGGTATAATACAGTGCTGATTACCTTCCAATCATTCTTTCATTGTTTGAATCAATGCTACATTTATGAAGATGGGAATATGGTTTATGTTGAAACTCATGGCCTTGTGCATTCTTATGCTTCCTAATAACTATTAAAGATATGATGCACTCATATTGGTAAAGGATAAATATTAGTTAATGCTTGTATACTTTTCATCCAAGTGACTTTCAATTGGCCAAAGAATATGATATTGAAACCCTTGCCAGGCTAGTGTTTTTATATGTTGTAATCGAGGTATAGATGCGTTTAGAGATAGAATGACAAAATGATTTCTTTAGATTTTCAAGAATTGCCTTCTTCCTCTCTCATCAAATAGAGAATGTTTCAAGTCTGCCTTGGCTTGACCAAGACTAGAGTAGAGAGTCAATTCAGCATGCTTAACCTTTAACCTTTCTATCTATTTGAGATATTAAACTGTCTGAGATATATTATAGAGCTTCTTCATCTTATCAATGTTTGTGTACATCCATCAGTGCATCAAAGAGAATAATGGGGGCTGCTGGGGTACCCCTTGTGCCTGGATATCACGGAAACGAACAAGACATTGATAAAATGAAGTTGGAAGCTGACAAAATAGGGTATCCAATCTTGATAAAGCCAACCCATGGAGGTGGAGGAAAGGTGGATGGTAACTTGATATTTATTCTCATACAAGTTATTACATTTTGTAATCCTTGATGCAGGGTTGCATTGCCTATCTATCTTTCTTTCCGAGTCTATTTGCTTTGTGTAATGGACATATTTGACTTATTTGTAAAATATGCTGCCAAAAGAATGTGGTCTATTCAATTGGGATTTTTGCCATGTTATATGATTCTCAAATAGATTGTGCTAGCTATGAAATTTAAAAAAAATAAAGTTCCCATAGGATAGAGGTTGAGATTTCATGCTGTAATTATGATACCATGGACCTTAGTCATCTTATTTCTTTTGATAGGTGATAACTGAATACATATCATAGAAGTTATTTAATTTTCTGCATGTTTGAAATTTAAAAATTTAATGTAAGAATTACAGGATTATTTTATGGTGAAAGCAGATGAGAAATTGATTATTAAGAGAATCTTTGTCACTTATCACTTATGAGCATTATAATCCCACTTATGAAATTTGGAATACGTGAATATTGTAGGGTATGAGGATTGTGCATACTCCAGATGAATTTGTTGAATCATTCTTAGCAGCACAACGTGAAGCTGCTGCTTCCTTTGGCGTCAACACGATATTACTAGAGAAGTATATCACACGGCCAAGGCACATAGAAGTCCAGGTATTTATACTGCCATTTTAACCCCAGGTTCACATTTCTCTTGGAGTCCTCATTGAATGCTTATTCTTTCTTATGAAAACTCAAAGCTGCTTCATAGTAAAGGTTTTTTCACTCATGAGAGTATGTTTTCACTAATTAAGAACTTTATTGGCATAATGGAATTACACTAGTGGTTACTAATAACAAAGAACTTTATTGGCATAATGGAATTCAAGTTTATTATCAATACTTTTCTGTTTGACATTGTAGATATTTGGAGACAAGCATGGGAACGTTGTGCATTTATACGAGAGAGATTGCAGTGTGCAGAGAAGACATCAAAAGATAATTGAAGAAGCTCCAGCCGTAAGGCTTGTTTAAAATTCCCTAAAAAATAACAACATACACATCTCAATGTTCTCATTGTCAACTTGTAACAATGTATGTGCAGCCAAATGTTTCTACTGATTTTCGTGCACACTTGGGAGAAGCTGCTGTTTCTGCAGCAAAGGTAAAATTTCTTATCCACTATGGTTTAGCTTTATCAAGATTTTAATAATCCGAAGGCACTGGGTCAATGACTTCTGCTGAAGATGAAAACCTTTAGAGAAATATAACAAGTATGTTATTGAAACATTTTTTAAGATGGCTAGCCATTTCATTTTTATGCCATATTTAGATCTGCATTTCGTTCAATATCATATATTGATTAAGTGGTTTCTCTCTGATGCCTGAAGGCAGTTAATTATTACAATGCTGGGACTGTGGAGTTTATAGTTGATACAGTCTCTGGTCAGTTTTACTTTATGGAGATGAATACCCGTCTTCAGGTGATTGGATCAATTTCTATTGTCCTTTGCTCCCAAGATTATGTCTTACAAAAGTATAACCCGGGACATGTGTCCAGGTTGAGCATCCTGTCACCGAGATGATTGTTGGTCAAGATCTTGTCGAATGGCAAATCCATGTTGCCAATGGAGAAGTCCTTCCGTTGAGTCAATCACAAATACCTATTTTAGGTGATTCTTCTTTTCATATCAGGTTGCAACTATTAATGAACAATATCTGGAGAAGTTCATGACATCCTCTAAGTTTTACCAATACCAAAGCAAAATGAACATATTTCTAGTGTGAAAATCTGTAACATTTTTGCAATTGTTATAAGCCAACACATTTAATCATTTTGAGCTTGTCAATTATTAATTACACCCGTGCAAGAATGAGCATGTGAGAACTTCCGTCTCTCATACAATTATACAAAGACTTTACGTTTCTCTTAATACAATTCTGTTTTGATGGCAGGTCATGCCTTTGAAGCTCGAATCTATGCTGAAAATGTTCCAAAGGGTTTTCTTCCAGCCACTGGTGTTCTGCATCATTATCACGTTCCAGACTCATCTGCTGGTCAGTTACATAAAATTAGCAAGTAATTTATTTATAGTGGATTTGTTTATTGCTGACTTTCTTCTTTTGGAAGAACACATAACTTCAAGATAGATATGTGGACCTTTTTATTTTCAAAATATTTCTGAAATCTGCCATTTCGGCAGTCCGGGTGGAGACTGGAGTTAAAGAAGGAGACACTGTTAGCATGCACTATGATCCAATGATTGCTAAGCTTGTGGTGTGGGAACAAAATCGTGCTGCAGCCTTGGTCAAACTGAAGGATTGTTTGTCTAAGTTTCAGGTAGACTACTTTACATAGTTCCTTTGCTATAGTGAGCTGTTAAGTTATTATGATTGTTGTTGTCACTTTCTCAGTAAATTAAACAATTTTCTATTTAGATGTTATGTGACTTACACATTTAAGATCTTCTATATGTTATCTTTGGTAACAAGGGTGGGGTGATATAGAATGTGTAAACCTGTGTAAAACTTAGAAAATTTTCATTTGTCACCTTTGAGAAAAAAATTCAAATAGTTATAAATTGACTCCATCTTTAATTTGCTAATATAACATCTTATTCTACAGGTTGCAGGTTTACCAACCAATATCAACTTCCTTCAAAAGCTAGCGAATCACCAGGCATTTGAAAGTGGCAATGTGGAGACTCATTTCATTGAAAACTACAAAGATGACCTCTTTGTTGATTCTACCAATTCAAAAGAAGCATATGAAGCTGCCAGACTCGGTGCATCACTTGTGGCTGCATGTCTCATTGAGAAAGAACATTTCACATTAGCAAGAAACCCTCCTGGTAAATTATTTCACTCCTGCTGTGTAATATTCAAAGTTGGTTTTGTAAGTTCCCTTGGTATTTACACCTGTCACTGTTCAGGCGGCGGCAGCTTGCACCCTATATGGTATGCTTCTCCACCTTTTAGAGTCCACCATCAAGCTAAGCGTACAATGGAACTTGAGTGGGATAACGAATATGGTAGTGGTATCTCAAAGATCTTGAAGCTTACCATCACTCATCAGGCTGACGGAAAATATCTGATTGAGGTAACATCTAAGTATAGCATCAAATAGTTTTCTTTCTTCTTTTTTGCATATTTCACAAGTTCTTTTGGCGAGCCTTGGCGCAACGGTAAAATTGCTACCATGTGACCCCAAAATCATTGCAGCTACCTTTGTTTGTTCAAGCTCAACTATGCTGGAGCCTCATGCACCAGCCAGCCTTTATTTTTTGTTCTATAATACTGCAAGTAGCCTGATTTTGAAGTTTTGACTAAATATGAGAGTGCATACTTCCAGACAGAAGATGGATCTCCTGTTCATGAAGTTAAAGCAACATATGTAAAACAACACTCTTTTAGAGTTGAAGCTGATGGTGTAACCAATGATGTCAATATAGCTGTTTACACAAAGGTAAATGTCTTCCTCTGTGTGCAATTTTTTAGTGAACGTAGATAAGATTGATGACAATAATAAAGCTGATATATTCTTTCTCTTGCGGTTAAGGACCAAATAAGGCATATCCATATTTGGCAAGGGTCCCATCATCATTATTTTAGAGAGAAGCTAGGTCTTGATTTGTCTGAGGACGAAGAGTCCCAACATAAACCCAAATTTGAGACATCAGCCCACCCTCAAGGGACTGTAGTGGCACCCATGGCAGGCTTGGTGGTTAAGGTTTTAGTGAATGACAAGACAAGAGTCGAGGAGGGACAACCTGTCATAGTGTTAGAAGCAATGAAGATGGAGGTATGTGCTTGCTCCTTAAGGACATGTTTAGTTGGCAGATAAAAAATTTTCAATCAATAAGTTCCATCATCCATGTTTATTTTTACACATGGAATTCATCTATAAAAATTTTCACCTCAATTTTACCCTGCAACCAAACACACCCTTAAAGACTCCTTTCTTCAATCTTCATTTAGTAACTCGTTTTTGTACTTTCTGTAGCATGTTGTAAAGGCACCATCATCTGGTTTTGTGCATGGGCTTCAAGCTAAAGTTGGTGAACAGGTTTCTGATGGCAGCGTTCTTTTCAGTGTAAAGGTTAGTTAAACTACCTTTGCTGTATTATATCATAGGTGAAAATTCACAGTTGATAGTTAATAACCGTTAGATGATAATTTAGTCAAATCTGTCAAATCATCCGATGATTTTCGGTTATCAATTTCACATGAAAACAACTGTACCTAAGTTTTCGCCTATATCATATTACTAGCAATATTGCAATTTGCAATAGGATAGCACTTAACCACTTAGATATTCTCTTATTTCTCTTTTGATGTTGACTTCTTTTATGCCGGCATGAGTTGTAACACTTCAAGTTCTGCTTTCTGAATAAGTGAAAAATGAGAAAAGGGGAAGTTAGTATTTCGATATCAGTAAGAAATGCAGATAAAAGTACATTACATATACCAACTTCGCCCTTATTTTCGCAGTGGTCTCAAGTTTGAGTTCTAGAGATGAAAAACCCTGTGCTTAGGAGGCTCAGACAGTTCCTTCCCCAGATTAGTTTGATTATTTGGTCATAGACTAATACATTATAGACTAATACATTACATGTTCCTTTCTCTCACTCTCATTTTCGACCTCCTCGAACAAGTTGATATGATCATGTTGCTTCAATGAAATCTATTTTCTGAACTATCATTGTCTTAATCTGTTACTAATAATGTAAGAATCTTTAAGTTGACATTAAGCAACTCACCTTGAAATACATCAATTGTTTACTTAAAAAGAGGAGTCATGTTCATGTCACTTAATTTGCTGTGTTACTTCTATTTTTCCCTGCCTCCCAAGTCACCAGTAATTTTGGATTTTCGATTGAATACATAAACATCTTGATAATTTTATGTTTATGCAGGATCAATAAAACCACACAGTTGGTAACGCCTTTTCCGCTAAGATTTCGATGAGGGGGCCTTGATGGATGGCTGAAAGTGTAAATTAGTTGTTGGATCTCACTACATTGATGAACAACCAACATCTTGAAGCTTGAAGTTGATTACCTGTTACACAATCTTTGTAACTTGTATCCAAGAGTTACATGGGATGATGTATACTTTACAATAATGCAAGTAATTCTTCAAATCATTAATAACAAAGCTAGAAATCGCTTCAGTTAAAATATCCTTCCATCATATAGGTCTCGAGTCACAACCCCTCCAAGGACGGAGTAGTTGGGAAATAAGGAAATTAGGATGCAAATAGTCAGACGGAAAATGCAAATTAAGATGCATAATATATAATATATTAGATAGTTTGAAGATTCCAAAATCCAAGCACTCTTCACGTTGATTATGGAATAACTGAGGAATGTTTGTTTCCAAATTTGGATTTACCCTAGAATAAAATTCATTAAATATTACCTAAGTCTTAGATTCAAATGTCAATCAGTATCAGCCCATTTTTATTAAAATACTTTATTTGAAAGCTTTATGCAAAATAATCCAAAAATTTTCAAGAGACAGGTTTTTTTTTTTGGCCAAAGTGGCACTGGTATGATTTTGGCCTGAGAGACGGAAAAAAAAAACGACATCCAATAGTAAAAACCCTAAAGCTTTTAACGACTTTTACACTAGAAATGTTGAACAGGAAAGCATTTTTAAGGCTGAAATTAATATGTGCAAAATTGTTTTGATTATTATTTATATGACCTAATTAATAATAAATTAATATTAATATAAATATAACGTTATATTAAATATGTTTACCACTTTAACTAAGTTTAATAACATAAATAAAATTTGGTTATTGAAATTTTAACGTAAGAGTATTATTAGAATATCAGTGGGAGTACATTGTATTTTATCAATTTAAATATATTGTCATATAATCAATTATCATAATAAAATACCATAATAATTGATGTGATATTATTAATCATAAAAAATACAAAAAAATATCTAAAATATAGTATAAGGAAATAAGTTACAAAAAATAATCCTGATATAAATGGTATTATTCCTAATTATTTAATAATTGTATTATATATAATTAATTAAATTATTATATTTTATTATAATTTAACTCTTAATGTAAGGATGTTAATCATAAAGAAATACAAAAAAAATTAAATATTATATAACAAAATACATAATTTTAATTAAAGAGTACATTATAAAATACAGTACCCTCATCAATTATTTAATAATTTTTTATCTATGAACATATTAAAAAGTATAGACTATAATTAACGGGAGTACTGTATTTTAATATGAGATTTTTTTTGTCAAAATTATATATTTTGTTACATTGCATTCTATATTTTTTTTCTATAATGTATGACTAATAATAGGGGATATTTGCGATGCAGTTTGATTTAGTTATTTAGAAAAAAAAATCATCCAATTCGATCGTTTATTAAAACTGCAATTCGGTTGAGTTTGTTCGGTTTATTTAATTAATTAAAAAAAATTGTCATACTATTTCACAAAGTCATAACAATGATGTATAGTTAACTTTAATAACATAAAAATTTTGTTAAGTTAAAAATTCTAGCAAAACAATTTAAAAGAATACGTACTCAAGTCACAAAAAAAAGAGTACGCACTCTTGTACTCCCCTGTGATTAAATACTTTAGGGTTTAGAAATATAATTAAACACACAAGACATTTCTAAAATGTTTACAATGACACATAAGATATAACCAGTGCATCAAATTAGCATTAAAACATCGAAATAATCTTGAGTTAAAGAAAATTTTAAATTCTCACATTATACGGAATAAATTCATTTGATCTATTAATCTTTATCAAACATTTATTTTTAAACATCTAGTTAAAACAATGATTGTCCTTGAACACCTCCAATTGCATCTGCAATTATTCAAAAAAAAAATACACAAATTAACATGTAAAATAATCCATGTATCTAAAAGGATAAAGGAAAATGCTTATAGAATTATACCAAGTGAATGAGGTGGTGTATCTCCAGCAAAATATTTGTGCTAAATATGTTCCCACTTACAAACAACACAAAATGTGACAAACAACAAACAAACAAACGTATTAGTATAACGGGTCTGCTACACATACCAAGTCTACAAGCATACAAGTTGGCTTAGCCCAAAGAGAACTCACGCGCATGAAGAGAGATAACATGGCGCGTCAAAATCACGCGCTCAACACTCGAACGGTTACGTATGGCAGACTCTTCCACTTCTTCCACTTCTTTCATTTCTCAAGGCGCTTTGAAAACAAGAAAACCCTCCCATTTTCGAGCGAAAATCAAAGTTCAAAATATAGAAATCGTTGTTTGAAAACTCCATCAAAACACCATCAAACTCTCCGTGAAGGATCTGAAGAAAAAACAAAGCAACAATACTCAACGTAAGTCCATTAAGATTCCTGTATATTTTACTTTTCTTCTACGTCGTTCTTCTAGGATTTACTATTATTCTTGCTTCTTTGTTACACTGTTCTAAGTTCTACGTCGTTCTACGTTGTTGTTCTAAGTTCTCCTGCTATTTTTGTTGATTTTTGGGGGTTTATTCCGTAGATTCGGGGGTGTATACTGCTTAACCTTGTAATGTGGCTTGATATTGAAGCATGGTTGAGTGATATCTGACTGATATCTATATGGATGTATCTGAACAATATCTTAGGTAATTAGCTCAAAATTATAGGTGTATATTAAGTTGATGCTTGGGTGTATTTGAACCGACTTGGATGCTTTATTGTCTTCCTTTTTGTACGAGATCTATTTCCTGAGAAAGTTGAGTATAAGAAACTTTCTGATGATGACAAAATGATTTATAGAAGATTCCAGGGTAAGACCCTCAAAAGTCTTACCGATGAAATGATGGAAATCGGCGTTGGCAACGAAGAGGAACGCCTGATGTTCAAGAGGATATTCATGCTCTACATACAGATGGCGTTCCTTTTACCAACAACGATAAACAAAATATCGCCCGTGCACCTGGCCCCAATTTTTAAGATGGACGGCATATCGGAGAGAAACTGGGGGGGGGGGCATGTTTTGACCTTCATGATCAAGGGCATGTTTTGACTTTCATGGTCAAGGGCATCATAGACTACCAGGAGAAGAAGAAGAAGGCAATTAATGGCTGCCTCTTCGCCCTGATGATAATCTACTTTCATCTTTCAAAAAACAAAGGAAAGAACAGGACTGAAAGACCACCAAAGCCCTGGATTGCCAACTGGACTAAGGAGCAGTTGGTGGAAAGAATGACTGCAGAAAGAGAGGAAATTTTGGTAAGTAAACATAATAAGTTGGGTGTATTTTATTTACCCGAATGCTGCTAACTAAAATATCTCATGTTTCAGGGGATTGTGAAGATGGTAGAGACAAGAGAAAAAATGAAAAAAAAAAAGAAAAAAAAGAAAAACAAGAAATAAAAAAAAACAAAAAAAGGAAGGCGAGCCCAACATCGTCTTCGCAGACAGAAACTACTGACAGTGACACTTCTACCTCTGAGTCTGAGGCTCAAGAAGACTCAGAGGATTCGGGAAGAAAATACCCCGGCAAAAAGGGGAAAAAGTAAGTACCATACTTGGGTGTAATTTCTTTTTCGGTTTGGGTGTATTTTGTTTGTCCACGTTGGGTGTATGTAGCTTATTAAGCAGGGTGTGTTTCGTTTGCTGCATTGGGTGTATATTGTATATTTAGTTGGGTGTATCTCGTGAATTCATTTGGGTGTATTTTTAGTATGTTCTAAATGACAATTGTTTGCCTTCCAGAATGGACTCCAGAAAAAGAAAGCAGAGGCAAGAGGAGTCAGATTCTGATTCAGAATCTGAATCTGAACCAAGTGATGAGTAATGCCCTGAAATTAATACTCCTTTCTTTTGGCTTCATTATAAAGATTTCGTGTATTAACTGAAGTGCCTATTATTAACTTATAGGAGCGAAGAATCATCACCTGCGGAGAAGGAGAAGAAAAAGAAAAAAACAAAAACAACTCCAAAAAGGTAAGCAATTCTTTGGATAAAATTCTGTGATAAAATTAATTTTTTATTTCTGATTGGTACTGTTTTTTTTCCACCCAGAACCAACAAAAAAAGAAAAAAATTGTTGTGGAGGATTCACCTCCTGAAGAAGATCAATACTTTGACGGGTACAGTACCTCGTAAGCTATACTACGGTCTACAATCGTAATTATTTTTGTTAACGTCTTATTTTATGAATGTAGTGAGAGATATGAAATATCAAGTGACGAACTCGATAAATGGCTAAGGGAAAACATTGATAAATCTGCTGTAGAGGGGTATGTCTTGCTGGGCTGTGTATTTGAGATTTTGGTGTCTTTTGTTTGCTAATAATTGTATCTTGTTTCGCAGGGAGAACCAAGCTGACCTGCGATCGACAGAAGGTCGCTATGTGTCCTCTGAAACGTAAGAAGCTTTATTATTTAATAAAATCTTGTTATCATGATTTAACTGTATGATATTTTGTCTGAATAACATGAACTCTGTTTAGAATACCAGACGTAAACTTGGGAAGTGATGATCCTTCCTCTCAAGGACACACAGAACAGAGTAGTGTAAACCAGCCGTCTCAAAGCATGTAATTTCTCTTTCAAATAACCGTTACTTTTGTTATTCTAATACCTTCTACTTCTAATTCTGTATATATTTTTTTAGAAAAAAAGCCCTTTATTATTTTATTCAAGAAAAAAAAGGCAGCAAAAAAAAGCAAAAACTGCAA
>NC_029773.3:9489801-9490874 GCF_000817695.3 Arachis duranensis | reverse complement strand
CTGCAGCACTCCTGAAACCCCCAAACAACTTCAAGAAACCACACCCATGCTTCCCCTAGCTCCAACTAAAATGTAAGTTCATCAGACTAAAATCAATCTTTGCTTATCATCCGTATATTCTTATTCTTACTCTTATTCTTATACATCATGACGCAGTCATCCAGCCGCAGAAGACACTGCTGCCCTGTTGATGATGGCACGGACAGCAACCTATGTTCCTAAAACAGATCCAGGGATGCCATCATTCAGCCTTGGATTGATAGATTCAAGCCAGGAGGGGGCGTCAACGCAGGAGACAGAAAGAGAAAAATCTCCAGAAACTGCAAGTATGCTAGAACAATTAGACAGTTTGGTCCAAAAATTAGCAAGCAGTGCGGCAAAGGGAAAAGACGAAAGTCCACAAATTCAGAGGGAGACTGGGAGAGAAAGTTCTGCAAAGTTTGAAACTCCTGGGGGAATAAATCAAATTCCGGATGATATGAAACAAAAGTGCTACATCTGGGGGACGAGACTGAAGGAAGACGCAAATGGCGATACTAACGAGTATGAGGAGATATGCACTCTGATTGGCCAAGGAGAATACATTTTGATGAGAATGTGATGAGCGGATAATTTATACGCTTTTTGGCATTGTTTTTAGGTAGTTTTTAGTAAGTTTAAGCTACTTTTAGGGATGTTTTCATTAGTTTTTATGTTAAATTCACATTTCTGGACTTTACTATGAGTTTGTGTGTTTTTCTGTGATTTCAGGTAAATTCTGACTGAAATTGAGGGACTTGAGAAAAACTCTGAAAAAGGCTGACAAAAGGACTGCTGATGCTGTTGGAATCTGACCTCCCTGCACTCGAAATGGATTTTCTGGAGCTACAGAACTCCAAATGGCGCGCTCTCAACGGCGTTGGAAAGTAGACATCCATAGCTTTCCAGCAATATATAATAGTCCATACTTTATTCGGAGATTGACGACGTAACTTGGCGTTGAACGCCAAGTTCATGCTGCTGTCTGGAGTTAAACGCCAGAAAAACGTCATGATCCGGAGTTGAACGCCCAAAACACGTCATAACTCAAAGTT
>NC_029773.3:9489181-9489589 GCF_000817695.3 Arachis duranensis | reverse complement strand
TCACTTTAGGTCTTTGATCATTCGGTCTTGTGACCACATGGGGGCTGGCCATTCGGCCATGCCTGAACCCTTTACTTATGTATTTTCAACGGTGGAGTTTCTGCACACCATAGATTAAGGGTGTGGAGCTCTGCTGTACCTCAAGTATTAATGCAATTCTATTTTTTTTTATTCGAATCTCTCCTATTCTTATTCCAAGATATTCATTCGTACCCAAGAACATGATGAATGTGATGATTAAGTAACCCTCATTATCATTCTCACTTATGAACGCACGTGATTGACAACCACTTCCATTCTACATGCAACCGAGCTTGAATGCGTATCTCTTAGATTCCCCAACAGAATCTACGTGGTATAAGCTAGATAGATGGTGGCATTTATGAGGATCCGGAAAGTCTCACCTTG
>NC_029773.3:9481148-9485215 GCF_000817695.3 Arachis duranensis | reverse complement strand
TCCCTCCAAAATTTCGAAATTTTGGGATTGACTTGGTCAAAAATTTTCAAAATTAGTTGTTTCTTACAAGTCAAGACAAAAATTTCAATTTTAAAAATCTTATCTTTTCAAAATCTTTTTCAAAAATCATATCTTTTTTATTTTTTTTTATCATTTTCGAAAATTTCAAAATTATTTTTCAAAATATTTCAAAAATCTTTTTCTTATCTTTTTATCAAATTTTCGTAAATATGCTAACAATTAATGTGATTGGTTCAAAAATTTGAAGTTTGTTACTTTCTTGTTAAGAAAGGTTCAATCTTTAAATTCTAGAATCTTATCTTGTAGTTTCTTGTTAGTTAAGTAATTTTTAAAATTAAATCTTTTTCAAAATATCTTTTTCAAATATATCTTTTTATCTTTTATCTTATCTTTTTCAAAATTTTATCTTTTTCAAAATTTGATTTCAAAATATCTTGTCTAACTTCTTATCCTCTTATCTTTTTCAAAATTTGATTTCAAATCTTTTTCAATCAACTAACTAACTTTTTGTTTGTCTCTTATCTTTTTCAAAATCAACTAACTACCTATCTCTCTCTAATTTTCGAAAATCCTCCCTCTCTTTTTTTCAAAAATTCTTTTTAATTGTTTTACATTTTAATTTTAAACTTATTTTATTTTTAATTTTCGAAAATTACTAACCCCTTTTTCAAATTATTTTCGAAAATTTCTCTTCTCTTTTCTTCTTCTATTTAATTATTTAATTACTAACACTTCTCTTCACCTCTCCTCATCCAAAAATCCGAATCCAACCCTCTTCATTCTTCTACCCCCTTCTTCTTCTACTAACATAAAGGAATCTCTATACTGTGACATAGAGGATTCCTCTTTCTTTTCTTGTTTTCTTCTCTTTCTCTTATGAGCAGGAACAAGGATAAAGGCACTCTTGTTGAAGCTGATCCAGAACCTGAAAGGACTCTGAAGAGAAAATTAAGAGAAGCTAAATTACAACAATCCAGAAACAACCTTTTAGAAATTTTCGAACAGGAGAAGGACATGGCAGCCGCAAATAATAATGATAACAATGCAAGGAGAATGCTTGGTGACTTCACAAAGCCAACATCCAAGTTTGATGGAAGAAGCATCTCCATTCCTGCCATTGGAGCCAATAACTTTGAGCTTAAGCCTCAACTAGTTGCTTTAATGCAACAAAACTGCAAGTTTTATGGACTTCCATCTGAAGATCCTTATCAGTTTTTAACTGAATTCTTGCAAGTCTGTGATACTGTAAAGACGAATGGAGTTAATCCTGAAGTCTACAGACTCATGCTTTTCCCTTTTGCTGTAAGAGACAGAGCTAGAATATGGTTGGATTCACAACCTAAGGATAGCTTGGACTCCTGGGATAAGCTAGTCACTGCTTTCTTAGATAAATTCTTTCCTCTTCAAAAGCTGAGCAAGCTGAGAGTGGATGTTCAAACCTTCAAACAAAAAGATGGTGAATCCCTCTATGAAGCTTGGGAAAGATACAAGCAGTTGACCAAAAGATGTCCATCTGACATGTTTTCAGAATGGACCCTATTAGATATATTCTATTATGGTCTCTCTGAATTTTCGAAAATGTCACTGGATCATTCTGCAGGTGGATCTATCCACCTGAAGAAAACGCCTGAAGAGGCTCAAGAACTCATTGACATGGTTACAAACAACCAGTTCATGTACACCTCTGAGAGGAATTCCGTGAATAATGGGGTCCCTCAAAAGAAAGGAGTTCTTGAAATTGATGCTCTGAATGCCATATTGGCTCAGAACAAAATGTTGATTCAACAGGTCAACATTATCTCTCAAAATCTGAATGGATTGCAACATGCATCCAACAGTAATAGAGAGGTAGCTTCTGAAGAATCTTATGATCCTGAGAACCCTGCCATGGCAGAGGTTAATTACATGGGTGAACCTTATGGAAACACCTATAACCCATCATGGAAAAATCACCCAAATTTCTCCTGGAAGGATCAACAAAAGCCTCAACAAGGCTTTAACAATGGTGGACGCAATAGGCTGAACAATAGTAAGCCATATCCATCATATTCTCAGCAACAGACAGAGAATTCTGAACAAAACACTTCTAATTTGGCCAATATAGTCTCTGATCTGTCAAACGCCACTTTCAGTTTCATGAAAATCTGTCAAAGGCCACTTTCAGTTTCATGAATGAAACAAGATCCTCCATTAGAAATTTGGAGGCACAAGTGGGCCAGCTGAGTAAGAAAGTCATTGAAACTCCTCCCAGTATTCTCCCAAGCAATACAGAAGAGAATCCAAAAGGAGAATGCAAGGCCATTGATTTGATCAATGTGGCCGAATGCACTAGAGAGGAGGAGGACGAAAATCCTAGTGAGGAAGACCTCCTGGGACGTCCTTCAAGCAAGAAGGAGTTTCCTATTAAGGATCCAGAGGAATCTGAGGCTCATCTAGAGACCATAGAGATTCCATTAAATCTCCTTCTGCCATTCATGAGCTCTGAAGACTATTCTTCCTCTGAAAAAGATGAAGATGTGACTGGAGAGCAAATTGCTCAATACTTAGGAGCTATCATGAAGCTGAATGCCAAGTTGTTTGGTAATGAGACTTGGGAAAGTGAACCTCCCTTGCTCATTAGTGAACTAGATACTTGGATTCAGAGAACTCTACCTCAAAAGAAACAAGATCCTGGCAAGTTCTTAATACCTTGTACCATTGGCACCATGAGCTTTGAAAAAGCTCTATGTGATCTAGGGTCAGGGATAAATCTTATGTCACTCTCTGTAATGGAGAAGTTAGGGATTCTTGAGATACAGCCTGCCATGTTCTCATTACAATTGGCAGACAAGTCAATGAGACAAGCTTATGGAATAGTAGAGGATGTGCTAGTAAAGGTTGAAGGCCTTTACATCCCTGCTGATTTCATAATCCTAGACACTAGGAATGAAGAGGATGATTGCATCATCCTTGGAAGACCTTTCCTAGCCACAGCAGGAGCTGTGATAGATGTCAACAGAGGCAAGTTAGTCCTTCAATTGAATGGGGACTACCTTGTGTTTAAGGCACATGGCCATCCCTCTGTGACAAAAGAGAGTAAGCATGAAGAGATTCTTTCAGTTCAAGGTCAAGAAGAGCCCACACAGTCAAACTCTAAGTTTGGTGTTGTGAGGCCACAACCAAACTCTAAGTTTGGTGTTAAGATCCCATATCCAAACTCTAAGTTTGGTGTTGGCAACTATACAACATTGACCTGATCAACTTGCGGCTCCATGAGAGCCACTGTCAAGCTATTGACATTAAAGAAGCGCTTGTTGGGAGGCAACCCAATTTTATTTATCTAATTTTATTTTATTTTGTTTTAGTGTTATTTTTGTGTTTAATTAGGTACATGATCATGAGGAGTCACGAAAAAATCAAAAAATTAAAAACAGAGTCAAAAACAGAAAAAAAAAAATTTTCACCCTGGAGGACGCACGGGCTGGCGTTCAACGCCAGTAAGGTGCATCTGGCCGGCGTTCAACGCCAGAACAGAGCACCATTCTGGCGCTGAACGCCAGAAACAAGCAACATTCTGGCGCTGAACGCCAGGAATGTGCCTAGAGAAGAAAAGCTGGCGCTGAACGCCAGTAACAAGCATCAAACTGGCGTTCAACGCCAGAAACATGCTTTACATGGGCGTTGAACGCCCAGAATGCGCACCAATGGGCGTTTAAACGCCAGAATGGTGTGCCAAGGCATTTTACATGCCTATTTGGTGCAGGGATGGAATTCCTTGACACCTCAGGATCTGTGGACCTCACAGGATCCCCATCTACCTCGCCCTCTCTCACTCCATTCATGGTCATCCCTTCTGTTTTTCATTCACCACCTACATCTATCCACTCTTACCCATACACCCCGCCTACCTTTACAATTCAACTTCTCTTTCCCACCCAATCCCACCCATATAGCCGAATCCATCTCCCCTCACTCACCTCCATTTTCTTCTTCTTCTTCTTCCTCTCTTCTTTCTTCTCTTGCTCGAGGGCGAGCAATATTTTAAGTTTGGTGTGGTAAAAGCATAG
>NC_029773.3:9480738-9481026 GCF_000817695.3 Arachis duranensis | reverse complement strand
AGAGATGGAAAATATAAGCCGTCATAGCTCAGTGGTATAACATGTGGCTGCAAATCAAGAGATCCCTGAGATACCTCAGGGGATAAGTTGTCCTCCACACAAACATTGGAAGCAACTAAGGGTAGAAACACCAAAATTATTAGGAATCATTCAACAGAAACAAGGAAGAGACATAGAGGAGCTCAAAAAGCACCATTGGACCTTCATGAAGGCGCCACCCTCACTCAGGTGGATTCATTCCTTGTTCTTTATTTCTTTCTGTTTTCGGTTTTTAATGTTGTGTTTATC
>NC_029773.3:9477524-9478144 GCF_000817695.3 Arachis duranensis | reverse complement strand
GATATTGTGGTAAGTGTTACTTCTACGAACTTTGGGTGTATTTTCTGCATTGATTTGGGTGTATTTTTTAGGTTAGATTGGGTGTAAGTTGTGTATTTTCAGTATTTCATTTCTTGTTTCGCAATTCTTGCAGAGCATGGCACTTTCGGATCACCCAAGGGGGGAATTCATATCCCCGAAAACGAAAAAGGAATTCAGGGTGGAAGCCTACCCGAGTTTCATTCCCTTCATAGATAGAAAAAAATTAACTTCGCATCCATATGTAAGTTTTCGTTTGCTAAATTTGTTAGTACGCTTATTTACTTATATGCCAAATAAAATAACACACTGTTGAAATGTGGCAATCCTTCAGATTTTTGCTCCTGTTTGCCACTCAGGACATTGGTGGTTATGGCTGATAAATACAACAAAGCAGAAATGTCAAATACTTGACCCGCTACACAAAAAAGCTCCAAGTGATGAGAGAAAGGATTAATAAATTCACTGTAAGTTGCCTCTGTCTTCTTTACTTTAATAGATAGGTCTATTTCGAAGGTTGTGTTGGGTGTATCTTGTCCATTCATTCGGGTGTATTACTGATTTGTTTTGGTATTTAAGGGATATGTATTTTCAAGATTGAT
>NC_029773.3:9474360-9477278 GCF_000817695.3 Arachis duranensis | reverse complement strand
AGCCGGAAAACATTAAAAAGGGGAAGTATGAATGGGATAATTGGCCACAGGTAACTGTCTTTAGAACTATATAACTCTGTATTACTTTACTGAATTAATATTTCTGTTTAAACATAACATACTTTTTAATTGTAGGAGGAGGTGGACCACTATAGAGTGGAGTATGCTTCCTGGATACTATTCAGTGAGATGAATAAACAGAGAGATCGGGCAATTAGAGAGAGTAGTGCTATAAGGCTGTCGAAGCCATTCTCTGTATTATTGAGTCCGTTTTGTCAGATTAATTCTGCTGATATAGAAACTGGGTAATCTAACTGCTGGGTAGTTTGTAAATTGAACAAATGATGTAAATATTTGCCATTTATCAACAACTTCTATTCCATGTATATTTTTTCGATAGT
This sequence comes from Arachis duranensis, assembly GCF_000817695.3. Lineage (NCBI taxonomy): Eukaryota > Viridiplantae > Streptophyta > Magnoliopsida > Fabales > Fabaceae > Arachis > Arachis duranensis. The sequence continues at coordinate 9,476,877 of NC_029773.3, read as the reverse complement.
TAAACTATCTGTGCTGGTAAACTGCCTGTGATGTATTCAAAAGCTGTATTACAGGTGGTAAAATATGAAGCAAAAAATCAAGGCATATATAAACGTAAATTATAAACTGTTACACCTAACGCAAGTCTAATAATACACCCGAGATTGAATAAAATATACACCCAACTGTCTGTGCTGTATTCAAAATGTATGAATTACATGTACTAAAATATGAAGAAAAACATCAAATGAAATATACACCCATAACCTACGAATTTTTACAGCTTTTGTTCTATATGTATCTATATAACTGTTACACCCAACGCAAGTCTAATAATACACCCAAGATTGAATAAAATATACACCCAACTGTCTGTGCTGTATTCAAAATGAATGAATTACATGTACTAAAATATGAAGAAAAACATCAAATGAAATATACGCCCATAACCTGTGAATTTTTACAGCTTTTGTTCTATATGTATCTATATATGTGTCTATATATTAATTGTGAATTATAAAAATACACCCAAAAAGAACAGTGCTTTTACACCCATATTCTATATAACTATACACCCAAAGAGTTATCCCCTGCTGCTGGTACCCTGAACTGATAATTTATAACGTGTCCTTGATATTGGCTGCAATTTGAATGCGCCGCTGATGCAGCATCAAACACGTTTATCTGAATATAACACTCACACATTAGCTAAACTATTAACGAAAAAAGTAAACTCAATCCCCACAAATTTAAAGAACATTACTTTTACCTCGCTTAAAACTTTCGTCTTCTTCTTCTTTGTGGCATTTGCAATCTGTTTCTCCAACTTTGAACCTAGCATGTTTTTTGGACGTCCTCTTGTTCGAATCCTTGGCCGGCTTTGAAGCTCGTTAACGGATTCCAAGTTGGCGTCTTCGTGGGATAAAGAAGATGATGTACCCTTCCTTTTGGCTTTTAATGCTTCCATCTCGGCCATGGCGTTATCGTACGCACGGTGCAGAATTGCAGTCAGCTCCTCCGATTCGGAGGCAAATTTGCAAATATTTTGCGAACGAAAAACCAATTGGTCGAACCTCTTGCTTCTTGGCTCCATTAGTGGCTCGTCGTGGCTGCTCTTGATGTGTGTGTGTCGCCTCTTTACCTTCTTGCTCCATCATTCCAGTATATATCTAGGTGACACTTGGCTTACTCATTCAAAGCTTAACACGCTTAGTGTGTGACGGCAATTCGAAGCTTAACACGCTTAGTGCGTGACGGCACAGTATCCCTCTCGACTCGAATAATAAGCATTGGCATTTTACCTCGGCTGCAACTGAGTCGTAGGTAACCGAAAACTTGTTGAATATTGAGCTGGAAACTTGTTCCACGACTTCGTATACTGAATAGCCTAGAGCGGAATTCTTTAATCTGGTGATGCAATTCGCCTTTCCTCTGAATTGGGCTTGGACTTTCCTAAACTTTGCGTGAGTGTACGCATCTTGAAACTGAGCTTCGATGGAGGATTTGGTTGCACACGGTACGACCGTATGAAAATCTACAGCATCTGATTCTCTCTCTGCTTGCTCCCTGCTTCCGAGGCAATTATCGTATTGTTTGACGAACTGAATAAGCAAGCTGTTCCGAGTGATAAACTTGTTAAAAAATGAATGCAGGTGATGTACTTGTTAAAAAATGAATGCATGCTCTCGCTCCTTTGTGTGCTTCTCATCCCTGCCCAGAAGTGGTGATCCAGATAGATAGGAACCCATATATGACGGTCTTCGTATAGATCTGCATAATACACCCAAACACAGACTGTAAAATACACCCGAGAGAACTTACAATTTACACCTCTGCTGCAGATTTTAAAAACACATTACCTGAAAGCCACTTGTTGTCCGCAAGACCAAAATTCAGCAGAAAATCGTTCCAATTCCTATCGAATGAGTCTTTGCTATGAGAGTTCCAAACAACATGGCTCATTTCTTGTTCGATATCGGCATGTCCCTTGTACCCGTTTAATTTGCTTAGAATCTTCTTCATGATGTGCCAAATACACCAGCGGTGAACTGTTGTTGGCATACAGGCCTCTAAAGCCCTTTTCATTGATGCGCACTGATCGGTGAGAAACCCTTTCGGAGCGTTTCCTCCCATGCAATGAAGCCAGCATTGAAATAACCATTTGAATGATTCAATTTCTTCATTCTTCATCAAAGAGCATCCGAGAAGTGTTGACTGACCGTGATGATTCACCCCGACAAAAGAACCACAAACCAAATTATACCTGAAACAAATTACCATGGTCCAGAATGCAAAATCATTAGGTACACCCCAACAAAAGCTTAGAATACACCCAATGAAACGGCCAATATACACCTCTGCTGCGGATTCATAAAAATAAATTAATTTAGCATCATAAAAAGGGACAGTTTGTTACCTGTTTGTATTGTAGGTGGTGTCGAATGAAATGACGTCTCCGAAATATTCACAGGCGGCTCTGCTTCTTGCGTCGGCCCAAAAAGCCAGCTTAATCGATTGATCCTCCTCGAGTTCGAGCT
>NC_029773.3:9443470-9474319 GCF_000817695.3 Arachis duranensis | reverse complement strand
GACATGCTTAGTTCCCTGTGCTGTTTGGGCATCTCTGCTTTGCTTGGACAGCAGGGGTGTGAATGATCCAGCACAACCTTTGAAATGATCCAAGCACCGACATCCTTCAATGTGTGTATATAAATTCTTGCAGGACAGTTTAAACTGGCTGTCGGATTGGTCTTCTCGGTTGGAGATATTTTGGATTTCCATTTTCCCTCTCTGCTACATGTAATCAGTTGATTCTTAATCTCGTTTCCCTTACTATTTGTGCACCGAACTCTTGTAGAGAAACCTGCAGCCTTGGCGTAGTTCCTGTAAAATTTTCCGGCATCTTCAAGGGTGGTAAAGGTCATTCTGACCTTCGGAACAAGCTCGTCATCAACAACCGAGAGAGGCTGCACAACACACCGTGTCAGAACTGTGAATACACCCATAGATATGATTCAAATACACCCAATCATGTCTAATATGATACACCCGAACCGCAACAACTCAACTACAGAATGACCTTTAAAGGCATAAACTGTCAATACATAGGCTGCAGAATACACCATGTCAAAAACTAAAAACACACCCAATCATGTCTGATATAATACATCTGAACAACAACAACTCAATTAAAAATAACAAAAAACCAGTAAAGTGTATATACACCCACACTTCTAGCTAAAATACACCCAAAGAAGAATTGATCTACACCCGAGCGTCTGCTATAAATTCCAGGTAATTAAACAATGTTCAGCAATTTTTAAACTACACAATGCTATACAAATTACTGTAAATCAAACCTCAGGAACTTCGTTAGATTCAAATTCATAATCCACTTCGCCTGGATTCAGCAGACAATCTGAGATTGAATGATCCATTATCTTCAAAACGAGTTCAAACTTTGATTTCAGAAAACAACAAATCAAAAGAGAAAACGAAGCTCGAATTGCAGAGAGAGAAAAAGGTAACGTAAACGAAGAACATACCAGTGAGAAAAGGAGAGGAAAAGATCGATGGAGAAGAATGAGGGAAGACGCGCGAGAAGAAGAACAATCAAATCTCAAAATAACGAAAACGAAGAAGGAAACAAATATTTTAAATTTGGAAGTTAGATATACGCGGGATGTTATATAGCGCGTGTAATCAACGTACGTGGAGCAGGGTGTATTTTGATTTTATTGTTTAATAAACTTGTAAAACATACAAGCCCTAATGACTTGTATGCAGAGCATTTCCGTTAGTATAAATAGAAGTAAAAATTAGGAAATGTTACCTTTTTTTTCCATCTGCCAATAACCAATTTTGAGAGCACATTAAAGCTTCAACAGTTTTTGGATGCAACCTATTACTACTTGTGCTAAAAACAGACTCAGAAACAAATTGGAATGGCTAACAAATCCTTTGTTTGGAGAATTGGGTATTTGTATCCATTTAGCTTCAATGGCAAAGGAGGCTCTTCTAAGTAATTATCCAACTCAGTTCTACCAGAAATTCTAGTTCTATTCATGTTCATCACTAAAACATATCAATTTTCTCAAATTTGTTTTCCCCACGTGACAAATCAGATTGTTTAGAAAAGTTATCATCGTTATTTCCACTTGAATCAGTCTTATGTTGATACTCATTAACCAAATTAGCGCACAATTTACGAATCTTTTCAACTTCAACTACATATTCTTCATTCCCATAAATTTGTTCAAAAGCATATTTATTGAAAATCATCTTACATAGGATCTAAGAAGACGCCACACCCATCATACCATGAACTATATCTCATGAAAATAGGATCTAAGAAGACGCCACACCCATCATACCATGAACTATATCTCATGAAAACATCTGAGTCACATTAAAGAAAACTTTTAAGCAATTGCAAACTTACCTTGCAATTTCCCTTCTCTCATTGCTTTTAAATGAGGATTGGAAGATTATGTCATTGAGTCACATTAAAGAAAACTTTTAAGCGATTGCAAACTTACCTTGCAATTTCCGTTCTCTCGTTGTTTTTAAGTGAGAATTGGAAGATTATGTCATTTGAGTTATATACTGGATCAATTGTTGAAAAAACTCGCTCCAAAAAACAACCTTGACACCACGGATATTTCCTAAAACCATAAAAAGATCCCTCTAATTCATATGTTTGATGTTTCACACTTTCAAGTTACTAAAAACAAATCTTTTTAATTACAACAAAAACCACAGATGATAGAGAACTTTTTTCTACATGATGAAGTGGATTCTACCCTAGCAAATCAAGAATCAAAACCAGAATATATACCACTTTCCCTCAACAACCTCTTCTCTTCTTCAACATAACTTTTCCCTCTACTTGCCTGACCAAGTTCTCTTTTCCTCTTTTCCTTCTGAGAGAATGAAAGATTCTTCTTATCGTTCCGAGTCTGAACAGTCGCCAGCTGCTCTCCAGTCGATATAGCCTCTCTTGTTTTCTGTCGCTGTTCGTACGATTCTTCAGTTTCCTTGCTGTCACGCTTGTCTCTTCCGGTGGACCAAGACCAATCCTGCTTTGTGTCGCCTTCTTTCGGCGGGGGTACCCTCAATACCGACGGTCCACCTTTATATCCATGCCGCCTCAGAGCTTCAAAGTCAATTGCAACACTTTTCTGCTTCCCAGATTTTCCTGCAGACATGTACAGAAAAATCATATTACAATCGAAATAGTGAGCAAATTTCAATATGTCAACTTTTTAAAAGCACCAAATATGAAGCAATAATAATAATATTGGTTATGGAAACTAGGAATCTTCATGAACCAACAACACTCACCAATTGTGCTAAAGATCCCAATATTTCTCATTTAAGTTCAATTGAAAATATCTTGGGCGAATTATACCAGCGTCTCCCCAGGTTTCGTGAAATCCATTTTCTTTCTAAAATCACAGATTATTGATTATCCTATCCATAGATTTGAGTAGTAATACACTTGATACTTTCGTATTTTTTATAATATGATACTAAGACCCTATAAACAAGACAGTAACCTCAGAAAGGTCAATGTCACCTAGACAAATAGATGAGAATCACGATGAATTTCACCAAACCTGAGTGAAGATCGTCATAATTTGTCCAAATATCTATTATTCTAGAAGCTAAAGAAACCATAACTGGAATCACATTTGTCATAGTTGATTGTATACTCACATTTGTCAATCCTTTTTATGCATGTATAGATCTCAATCAATTCTTCTAAGTTATGCTATCATTAGGTAATGTAACATTTCACGACATGGATCATGACATTAGGTAACATAACATCCTCTGGAAGACCATAACTATATAGTCATCAGTAATTGCTTGGTATGCAATTATCCTCAACATTATCACTGGATTATTCATCACTATCCACATTAACAAGAAGAAACAACCTATCTGACAATGCAGCATCATCAAATTGTGCAACCTCTCTTCCATAAATTGTCTCTCAACCATCTCTCAACTTTAGGGTATGTTTGGTTAGAACATAACCCTAAGAAATTCTACTCTATCAGTTGCCAACAACGATATGATCATCATGGAATGTTCCATTTTTTGTTTTTGTGCTCGGAAATATTCAAAACAAAACCTGAAAGAACCATATCAAGGTTTCACAACTAGAATGGAAGTTGATACACACACTAGAGTTGAATCAAATATAGAGAATAAAACCATGAGATACATTGTGAATAATATATATGATGGGATATTTACAACCGTCACACAGCTCAAAACACAGTTTTGTACATAATCATAACAACCATCTATGTGCATTGCCACATTCATCTTTCAACAAAACTAAGATACTCTTCAGAATCTACTCCCTCCATTTCATATTGACAAGTCATTTTAATTTTTCTAGTATGCAATTTGTACAATCTGCACCTATCATTCATTCAAATCGACCTTTTAGTTTGAAACGAAGGGAGTCACAGTGTGACACATAGATTCAGCCTAGATACAATCTGCACCTATCATTCAATCAAGAACTTTTCATAAGATCAGAACTTCATCATACATGTCACCAATTCATTCAATCAAATACCTTTTGATTTCTTCCCACTGGCTTCATTATCATTGTCAGAGTCGGAATGTGAAGCCGGCGACTCGTCACCCGAGGAGTCATCATCATCATCACTCCATGGCATTGTCCTCTTCATGGTAGATAGAAAATCACTGAAAACAAATAAAGGGTGCCATCAAAATGAAGAAATATGAATAAAATCTCCAAAAGTTTGATACAAACAGGTAAATCAACCAACAAGAACACATTGACAAAATGTTCAATCACAACTAAAAGCAAGCAATTAGCAAGTAATACAGCTAACTAATTCTCTGCTCACAACAAAGTATATACATAAGGATGAAAGAAAATTAAAAAGTATAACTAAGAAATAAATAATGTCACAAAATTAACAGCAACTGAGCATGGCATGCTACAAAATCAAGAATCCCATGAAATTAAACAGAACCCACAAACCCAAAAGCCCTGAAAATTTTGCAGCAATAACAAAAGAAGAAACTTTGGTGTGATATTTTTTTAAATAATAAAAAGAAATATTTTTTGAATCAAAATCCGCATACATAGTATGGGTTTTAGGGACAAAAATAAGAGACGAAAAAAAAAGGAAGAGACAAAGTGCGAGAAGAACAGAACAAGAGAGTACCTTGAAAGGGGAAAGGTTCTCTAAATTTCTCTGGCAAGTGGATCAGCTACTCTTATTATTTTGATATTTTCAAGTTTTCAGCTCCATTCATCAAAGGTTTCTATGCTTTCTAGGGATTTCCAAACCTTTTTTTTTTCTTTGTTGCTCATCTATGATTTTTCTTATATATTTTTACAAAAATCATTTATTAGTAGGACTTTTTGATTTTTTTTTTTGGGTATGTTTTAATGGCTAATCATTCGGTAAAATTTTATAATTTTATTTTTGGATGATTTATTTTTTAAATGTTTAAAAATATTTGTTAAGATTCAATTTATAAAATATAATTTATTCTGACTAAAATTTTAGATCAATTATATTTACTTAAATAAAAAGATATAATTTATATGATAAATTACATAAATAAATAAAGTGTAGATCAAAATTATTCAATTACAATAATATCTAGAATCTCAATTTAATTCTTAAAATTTTGTGATATTATGATTTTAAATCAGTCAATCAATTTTATGAAATTTATATTAGATTTGACGATTTTATAATTTAAATTTTATTAAAATTTTATATTTTACCTATTTAATTTACTTTTTTTCTTTTACGTAGAATTTTGATTTTTTCTATCTTATTAATTATAATATTTTTGAAATAATTATATTTTAATCTTGTATTTAGTGTTAAATATTAAAATATAAATAAAAGTGTTAAATAATTTAGTTTTTATTTTTAGAATAAATATTTTTTATTTTTTATTATTTATTTGGATAAAGCGATTTTTTATCTCTTCTTTTTTTACATAAAAGTTAATATACCAAAAATGTCCCTAGCTTATCTAAAATGCTCTTCTCCCGCCACTCCTCGCCGCCGCCGTCACCGTTGTTCGTCGCTCTCCTTCCACCGCAACCGTTACATCCTTCTCTGTGAGTTTTATTCTGCTATTTTCCTTTTAACTCTTTCAGCGCTTCACTCTCTTGTTCCCAAAGCATACACACAATGATGTTGCCTTGCTTCTTTCCTTCATCAAAACCCTCGTTTTTGTGAAAACTAAAAAACTTTACCGATTTCAACGTGAAATGCTACCATCAATTTTTGCCCCCTTCGGACTTTTGTCAACCTTAAACCCTAAATGTGAAATGCTATCATTTAGATTATGAAATTTTGTATGGAATTGTTTGTGGTGCAGTAGAGACTAGAGATGTTGATGCAGTTTGTCAAATAATTTGATAGGATCAATTTGGAAGCTGTGGTATTCAATTTTGTATCCATTATACAGTCCGCACAATGATGAAAAAAAAAATGATTTATACAACGGTTATTTATTTCATTTTGATTATATCATGCTGTTTAAAAAATAATTGTGTGTGTAACTATTAAAATATAATGTTTTATTTCATTTAAATAGTCATTCCAAATCATTTAATTGAATCAATTCCATTAGTATACTGAGTTGTTTCTAACATCAGAATTTAATTTTCTCACATATTTAACTTTCCAAACACTGTCAGTTAGTTCTTCAAATTGCTTGGTTATGTCATTGTCTGTTAACTATTTTCACTTGAATATCATCTCATTCAAATCAGTATCGTAACTTTACCATTTCTATATCCGATTTTCCAGTTTGTCAAATTGAAGGAATTTTCTACCATAATGGAGGAGACTGAAGCTTGTGTAAACCACAGCCCGCTCATTCTGTTAAAGCAAGGTGCTGAAGCTGTAAGTGCTAATATACGTCAATTTCATATTGTCAACTTCCTTTATATGAATTTTCAAAAACCCATCCATGTCTGATATAGTTGACTTGCTTTTTGTTCTGTTGATGTTAATCATCCTTTGTAGAGGGTTTTTGAGTCCAATTTTGTGGGAAGGAGGTCTGTTATCAAGGAACGCTTCTCAAAGAAGTATAGGCATCCCACTTTGGATACTAAGCTTACCCTTAGGCGCTTAAATGCTGTGAGTATCGCGATAGTTCCATTATTTTCTGTTTATGTTTATTATGATGCCCTCGAATTCAATGACTTGGTTTAATTCATGTAACTGATGCAATATGGTGAGAAAAGGTTTAGTTGTATTACTATTTTCTGTGCTTTTTGGATTATTTTGAAATGCTATCCTTTTACTAATCAAATCAATTTGTTTGAACAGGAGGCTAGGTGCATGACCAAAGCGAGAAAGCTTGGGGTTTGTACTCCTGCACTCTATGCCGTGGATACTGTGTTGAACACTTTAACTTTTGAGTATGTTGAGGGCCCTTCCCTCAAAGAAGTACTTCTTGAATTTGGGTTGAAAGGTGTTGTTGAAGAGCGGCTTGATGATATTGCTTCCCAAGTTGGTGATGCAATTGGTAAATTGCATGATGGTGGCCTTATTCATGGTGACTTAACAACATCAAATATGTTGCTGAAGAGTGGTACCAATCAATTGGTGAGTTGTTTTAACTGTCATCTCATTAGGACTATTGTTATTTATAGACTCAAGTTATGTAATTATGGAAAATATCATAAAACTGATAAAACATAACTCAACTGTGTTTTTATGCAGGTCCTAATTGACTTTGGATTGAGCTTCACTTCAACTCTACCAGAAGATAAAGCTGTTGATTTGTATGTTCTGGAAAGAGCTCTTCTTTCAATGCATTCGTCATGTGGGAATGTGGTAATTCATTATGCCCTTTTTCAATAATCCTAATTTGTATGCGCATATGCTGCAGATTAGAAGTGCCATTGTTTGTGTTTGATGTGCTTCAAACAAAATGGTGCTGTTAGAAATTTTTGCAGTTGTGAATTGTGATTGCAGGCTTATTATATAGCTTTATGAGAACTATAAGAGTGCGCACACAACAATGTCTACTAGAATTTCTAATGAGTCATCACTAGTTTCAACCTTGGGGTTTTTATTTATTTATTTATTTTTTAAATTCTTAAATTGTATTTGGCTTCTAAAGAGTCTGTGACATATATTGATAATATATATTACTAGTTGGGTTGTAGCTCCGAATGTGAGATATGAACTGAAACCAAGAAAAAATAATAATGCCTCGGCAGCTAGGTCAATGCATTAGTCCAAGTACTGCTTAATCTCCTTCTAGAATGACTGCCTCTCATCGATTACTTGCACAAGAGTGTGTAACCCTGTAACCCTGACTTGGCAATTAAAACTAAAGCCTAATTTATGATTAGAATGATAATTAACCAAGTTCAAACATGCAGAGATGGTGAGACATCCCCAAGATGCTCGTGCTAGCTGAGTCAAGATTTCCAATGAGGGACTATAGATTGTTATTCTGCTCTAATATATAGCTTATTTTATGCTGATCTAATATTCTTTGTGCTTGGTTTCTTTTATTGAAAAAAAACAATGCTTTCTGCTTCATCAAACAGAGGCAACAAACAATATTGATTTCTCACTTAGTACAATGCCATACTCTTCCTCGACAGATGGATCGGATACTTGCTGCATACCGCAAGTCATCAAAGCAGTGGTCATCCACATTGAATAAACTTGCTCAAGGTATCAACTTCCCTCTTGTTTGAAATTTAGATCCCCCCCTCTTCTTTCCTCTTTCTTTTCAAGATATGTTACTTATAGTCACACTTAACAATTTACTGTAGTGCGACAAAGAGGGCGAAAGAGGACCATGGTTGGATGATTCTTTTTCAATAATAGTTTCCTTGCTGCAGTAAAAGAAATATGTTTTAGCAATGTAATGAATGTTACTAATGTAATTTTCTTCTGAACATAATGTATTAGACTAGAAGTGTAAGTTATTAGGTGAAGGCTCAGAAATGGTATCATTATTATATTATCTCTGTAATATTTTTCATCTTCACTATGAACATATCCACGTTGTTCGAATAGAAATTCAAAGTGACATTGCACTTTTAGTTGCCATCCCTTTGAATGGCTAAACATGCCCAACTAACAAGTCAAAACCATTTTAAGAATTGTACTTACTGATTTAAAGAAACTTGTGAGCATCGTTTGATTATGTGGCGAACTAGCTATAGTTCTACACTGATATGAAGTATTTTGTGTGCACTGATTGTGTATGCATTTTCTCCTTTCCACACTGTTTTGGTGTTACACATCTAGATGTGAAAAATGATTTGGCTCACCTCTTGTTGAAGATCTTACAATTTATCATCTTTTGCAACTTGGCCCTTGTTTTCTAAAATTATCATTTTATCTTTATACTTTCTAAAATTTACATTATTAATCTCAACCTCCATTTGACTAAATTACCCTCTACGGACTTATTTGAGATTTAAAATAACTTCTAACAAGTCACCTTTTATATTTTACATCAAAGACCTCAAACTCTTCTAAAATTACAATTTTGTCCTAGTAGTATAACTCATACTAATTTTATGTTATTTTCAGTTTGATCCATAATTTTAAAATAATCCTTAAATCATCCATCCTTTCATCAAATTCATCAAGAATTTACACATCACTTTAAATGATCATTCAATCATCATCAGCCACACAATTTCACTTCCAATTTATCAATACATCCATAAATCAACAATTAGATAAACTAGGTAAAAAGATTCTTCTTAATCCTTAGCTTAATTCCAAGTCTTTTAATCAATTCTTGATTATTGAAAACCACCAATAAAACCTTTGACGCTTGAAAGCTTTGCAACCTAAATGAGAAATTATTGTGTATAAATCAAAGGTGGCGGAAGAAACAGCGAGATTAATTAATAAACCATTGGCATAATCTACATTTTTGTTGTCTTATGTGTCTTTCTTCACTTCCATTCCTCAATGAGCCTTCTGTCCTTGTTTTAGGAAGATGGGTTTCCTTCATAAATCAACTTGGAACATTTTACTCTTAGACTTTATACATAAATATGGTTAGACACTTCAATTTCAGATGATTATGACAATATGATGGTACTTTTCATATGCAAGACTTTATATTATAGCTGTTGTTATCATACATTTGTTTGGTCCACTCTTATTCAATGTATTTCTTTGAGGCTTTTGGATATCACATGCAAATAGGTGAGTTTACCATACTCAGATAATTAAATCTACCCCTAATTTTTTGTCCCTCAAGGTTTCAATCTTATATCCACATGCCTCCATGTGAATTCTAATTTTAGAGAAGGATAGTGGTCCTTCAAGAAAAGCACATATTACTGTCCCTGAAAGGCATTAGTTTTTGTTTGATCACCAATGCTTTTGCATGATAATAGTTATACCCCTCTTGCTTTGGCAAAATATGATCACATATTATATCCATTTATAAGATTATGAATTTCCCTAAGTCCAATCAGACTTAATTTAGTTTGATTTGAACTATTCAGTTATAGTGATATCCATTATTTTGATTGTTTAGTGTTGGCAGCTAGCGATGTGTTTGGTTTTCATTTTCATATTTTTTAGTATTTTATGAAGGAAAAAGTAAAAGCAGACGATGAAAACGAAAGACGAATTTTATTTTCACTGTTTTCTTTTTTTTTCTTTACGAAATCCTAAAAATAAAATGAAAAACACAAACCAAAGACATTAATGTAGCATTCCGTTTAAATTATAGATAAATATATTGTGTAAGAAGTACAGACACATTGTTAAGCTGCTTTGTTCATGTTGAAGACACTAAAACTAGACGATACTCGACTGACACGCGTCTTTTTTACATCTCAATTTTTTCAAGTTCATAAGTTTGCATATTCATATCTCATATCTATGTTGGTATCAATGCTTCATAGATCATTACTTACCTCTATGATGGATATTGCAGAGAATTGAGCTGATGCATCAATACATTAATGCTCCTAAATTTTGTTTAGTCATTACTATTTCCTATAACTTAAAAACTTTGGTGGTTATATGTCACAATTAAGATTGTCCCATAGTATATGTGACAATGTCCTATTGCAATTAAGTGTGGTCCATGCATGAAAGAGATATGAAGATTCAGATTATCCATTATGTAATCTATATTAATGACCAAATCTGCCTCATTACTTTGATTGAGACAAGAACTGTTACATTGTGGAAAATTCAAAAATTCCAATTTGATTTTAGAGTCTTTGAGTTTTTGGGGTGGGGGTGTCCCACTAAAAAAGAAAATTGATCATGTGTTCAAATTAAATGTGTGCATAAGAATCAAGAATGTCTCTAAATTGTGGGGTAGCATGCTATTGACTGCTGCTGGGTCCAAAATCAGTGACACATGAGGATTGAAAGAAAATTAAAGGGCATTTCTGAAGCTGATTTTAGTTTTATTTATTTATTTTTTCAATTGACAAGGAATTAATTAAAATATTAATAGCTCAAAATCTAATAGAAGATATGGTTTATCCATTTAATCTATTGACCTTTCCATGGAAATTATGCTAAGAATTGAATTATATTGCCACTTACAAAATTGCCATGTGCTCTATGTTAGTATGTATGATCATATGTACATAGTTTATTGATTATAGGGTTTATATTATGGTGACAGAAAAAGAAAAAAGTGATTGAAAATAGAGAAGGATAATAAAAACATATAACAGACAAAAATAAAAAGATTAAACATTCAAATTAGTTCTTACAAAATTTTAAATCAAATACTTTATTTTTTAAAAATTTTTGGAAATTACCCTTTTTAGGCAGTTTCTTTTCCGTTTTAAAGGGACACTAATTTATTCTTATAATGATACTAAAAATTTGACTAAAATCGACGAAAAAACTAACCTATCATAAAAATTTGTTAAAAACGAAAGTGTCTGATCTAAAATTTATTAGAATCCATTTGCATGTTTACCCAAATAATGAAAATAACTAATAGCATGTTTGGTTTTTCTTTTGGAAAGCTTTATGTCATGCTTTTGGAGATCTTAAATAAAATTCAAAACATTCTATAACAAGAAGGAAACAATGCTTAGTCAAGAAGCATAGTATGTTCCTAAGGAAAGATTTATGGTTTCTTTTTGTGTATTGAGTGCATGGAAACAATGAAGCCAAGAATAAAAACAATGCTTCCCTTTACAATAATCCATAATATTGGTGAAATAATTTTTACCTAGAAGGTGACTTGCCAAATCAGGAAAACTGAAATGCTATCCATATATCAATTTTTTTTCTAAGGACAGCATTTTTTATGTACCATTTTTATACAATGTACCAAGTAACTTACCTCTTATAACTTTCAAGCAATTTGTTTTTATCCAGCACAACTTTTTTATTATTATTATTATTATTATTATTTCTATAAAATACAGAAGATGAATAATTTTATGATATTTTTATTATGATGTCTAAATTATCTAACTTATTTTTAAAAATAAAAATAAAATATTTAAAATAAAATATAAAATATTTAAAAAATTTATTTAATATTATCTAGTTGTTTTTTTTTAGTAAGTTAGGCATAATATTAAAAGTATCATAGCACTTATACAAATACAGAAATACTTTTGAGATGTTAATAGTTTTGTATTTTTGATAAAAATATATATAAACATCGGCTTGGTAGGGTTAGATAGATGCAATAAATTTTCTCATCAAACAATCTAAATTGTTGAGAATTATATACCATTTTGATAGGGTAAAACTGTAAAAGAATCATGTGATGTAAACATTTTCCAAACTTTAACTTTAAGAAAAGATTGCTTGCGTGGAGTGTGATATGGATAGTGGCAGCAATTGATTCACAAATAAAATGCCCATATAGGCCTCATGATTAAGTAAAAAAAAAAATTTATTTTATTTAAAAAATAAAAGATATGAAAGTTTGGAAAAATGGTATGCAAAATTGAAAGGTTGTGATAAGATCTTTTGCCTAGTTGCTATTTTAATGAAATAAAAGGGAAAATAACAAAAAAAAAGGTGAAAAACTTGAAAAAATTTTCTACCCCAAAGTGAAAAGCTTCACATCAATAATATCAAGCTTTCCCTTCAAGTTCTTGCCATCATCAATAAATAAATTGAGCAACGAAGTCAACTAAAGTGATTTCTTCATTGTGGGGGCATTGCATTGTTTTCATCTAAAAGCAACATTTATTTCATTTTTTGTGTCTCAAATTTGTTAGCTTCTCAAACCATATGATATGATCATATGATATCACATTAAAGGCTTCTAATTAATATATCTTATGCTGAATTTTATGCTAAGGTTTAATTTTCTTTATGCTTTGCTTCACTTCATGCTATTTGCTTCATTCTTTTTTTCCTTTTTGCATTTTCCATTCTTTTGCTCTACCAACTCCTTTTTTCTTTTCTTTTTTTTTTATTCCAAACATCAAAAAAAATATTTTATTTGGGGAGACAAAGAGAAACAAGTTCTTTCAAATTCGGGAATGTGGTTCATTTTATTTTTTACATATTAAACAGGTGGAAAAATAATATTATAAGCTTTTAATTTACTTTCCAATTTATTTGTATATGTTTCATAAACAAAGAGATATATCCAATCATAAGGCAACCACATAGAATGTATTGTAAATCATATAAATAAATTTCTAGTTTTATAATTAAGAAAAGTGATTAATAATATAATGATATAATAATTCTAAAAGTATTGAATAATGAAAAGGCCCCACATAAGATCTGTTTTAAGCTAAAAAAATAATATAAATTCCTTTCGCCAATAATATGTAATAAATTGAGACGTAATGATATTTAATTTGTGTCTTTATATTGCTGTTTTTTGTTTTCAAATTTTTTGAATTAAAAAAATAGTAATAAAGTATTTTTTGTTTTTATTTTTTATTTTCACTTTTTTAATAAAATTTAATAAGAAATAAAAATTCAAAAAAAAAAGAACTCATAGTGTCATATGACCTGGCTATGATTGATATGATCATAATTCATAAGTTAAAAATATCTTAAACGTATGAGTGGATAAAACTGGAGAAACTATATTGTTTCTATTATCCAACAACATTAAAAAAAAAAGTATCTTTTGATAAAATTTACAGAATTTAAAATAACATAAAAAATAAATCAAAGTCTATTAATTAATGATTCCAACACTTTTTATAAATAATTTAAAATAATCCATTCTATATTTTTTTACCAATAATTTAATTTAATTTATACCTGGAAAAATTGTAAACATTAACAAACAAAATGAAACCGGTTTATTTATTCAGCGCATTATATTGTTTATTATTGATATCAAGGCATTCTTCTCTTTGAACATTAAAAACAAAATTGACATTAGATTTAAATTATTTGAATAAATATTTAAAAATGATTTCTTTATAAACAATAGAAAAACAGTTGAAAAGATATTTCATTACAAATTAAATCGTTAGTAATAATAATTATAATTGTTCATATCTGAATTTGTAAAATGAAACTCAACAATACCAACCTATTATCAGTCAAGAGATTTATCCTACAGATGACTAAGTCATTCATGAACTCTATAAATATCTCCACACTTCATGTATATTTAATTCAATTTACACTACATTCTGTTAAAAATCTTGCTGAGTTAAGAATTGGAATTTTTACATGTACTTTCTTCTATTGTAGGCTCAATATCATAATTTCAGATACCATCTCGACATGATAATATGTATTTGAGTGAACTATTAATTTAATTTCTGTTTATTTTTTAAAATGACATGATTCTTCAAGATAAAAACAATCTACTTTATTTTCTGTCTTCTATTTATGTGACACAATACGGTTTTGTAGGTGTTTTTCCATAAATTTTGAACAAAAAATGTTTATATGTCAGGTTTAGAAATGGATAGGAGTTTAATTATCTCTAAATTTAAATTAGTTAGAGATTTATTTATCTTTTCTCTAAGTTCAATTAAATTTAGGGCAAATTACAAAAATAAATCATTTGCATTTCAATTTTACTAGAAGACAACATTTAAAGATTGCATATGCAAATGCAACTTTCACATTCTTATAAAAACTGCGATAGAAGACCAGCAGATTAGAAATATACGTGAATCGCTAACCGTTAAAGGAGTATAACGTTTTACGTTCAAACATAATAAAAAAGAAACTGTGGCACTCTTCCAACAATTTTTTCACAAAGTCCAATAATACATAAATCGCGAGAGAAATATAGCGATTTATGCTTGATTGTAATTTTAGCTCTCCATCTTGTCTTAAATTCTATTCATTCTGAGAAACTTCTGCATTAGCTTTCAGCAATTTGTCCATGTATGCAGGCTATCCGGTAAGAATGCATGCAAGAAGCAGGTGAAATTGTATTTGTTCCCAGTGAATAGTACCATCAAGTTCATAATTTGGAATTTTTTTAATTTTTTTTTTTAAGTTGAAATTTTTTATTGACTAAATAACTAATGCTTCTTTTAGGATCACTTATATCACTTTATTTACTCCCCTGTGTAAAAAGATGTTAATTGCATTAGATGGTAGAGGCAGTGATATAACTAGCTTATGAAAGATGGAGTTTTGAAGCATATTCAAGGATCAATATGATTTTTTTTTAGCTTTTTTTTCCAATTTTTTTATTTTCAAAATTTGTGAAAAAAAATGCAATCTTGCTGCTAACATAGGTATTAATGGCATAATCAGTTATCATTCAAAGATTGATTTATTTCATTGAAATAGAAATTTCTGATAATTCAATTATGGATAAGGGACACATTTTATTATTAATAGTAGTGGTGTTGTTATTATTATTTGAAACAGGGATGAACTTTTATGACTTCTTTACTTTCATATCAAGCTTCACCTTGGCCAATATTGTCTTGCTTTGTTATTATATAAATAGAAGACATGAAAATATCACTCAAATCTCATCAACAATAGCTCAGCATTTATTGATGAATCTTGGATCCATAAGGAAGGCTGCATCGGAGATGAAAAACAGGCATGCTCTAAAAGTATAAATCGCTATATCTCTTTTGTAGTTTACGTATTGTTAGATTTCGTAAAGAAACTGCTGGGGAATGTTGCGATTTTTTTTATTGTGTTTAAATATAATAATGGAAAAGTTACATTTGTGTATACAATCTTTAAAAGTTGTAATCCGATAAAATTAAAATGCAAATAATTAGTTTGGTAACTTGCCCTTAAATTTATATATATTTTACTCAAAATCAATTAAAATTTTACGTATATTTTGAGTAAAATATATGTAAATTTAATTGAATTTTAATATACGTAAAATTTTAATTAATCCATATTATTCTTATATTGATAAATTTTTATCGATCTATAACTTTATGATAATATGTATTATTAATAGATTAATAATATTATTGATGTTTTAAGTTTGTTGAGTTTATATATATTATGTTTTATTTTATTTAGTATTAGTAGTCTACTCATAGTGTATTTTAGTATAAAAATATCAAATAGAATTATTAATTTAGATTGAAAAGATAAAAAATTAAATTTATTATTACTCAAAATTTTTTACGATATATCAAATAATGCGTTCATTAGTTTCCACTTTATTGTGAAAATTATCTAGATCGTAATACTAATAGTATATTAATAAACCCCAATTTTGTAGTTTATCTTGTGCGTAATTTAGGGGATTTTATCAACTTTTCTCATATTTATTCAATGAAATAGCATGGTTTTGTAATTCTCCCTAAATTTGTGCTTAAGTGTAAAAACATGCTTTTTAGGCCTTAAAATAGCTAAATTCAATTCACTTTAATTCTATTCGATGTCTTGATATATTTGTTAAGTGATTTCAAGATTAGAAGGCAAAGATGGGGTTGAAGAAATGAAGAAAAGCATGCAAAGTGGGAGAACTCATGAAGAAATGAAGGAATCGCAAAGTTGTCAAGCCTGAACTCTTCGTACTAAATCGATCATAACTTGAGCTACAGAGGACCAAATGAGGCAATTCCAGTTGTGTTAGAAAGCTAACATCCGGCACTTCAAAATGATATAAAATTTGCCATATTTTCTTGGCGTTTAGAGAAGCGTACACGTGATGCACATGTACGCGTGGGAAGTTGCACGTGACTCACTAAAGGCAACTCGTGGCCAGCGATTTCTGAGCATTTTGGACCCAATCTAACTCATTTCTGATACTATTGAACCCAAGGATTGGAGGGGGATGAACCAAATAGTCATAGTTAGAGTTTTCATGATGGTTTAGGGTAGAATTCTAGAGAGAGAAGCTCTTCCTTCTCTCTAGAATTTAGGGTAGTTTATGTCAACTTCTCTCTCAAATTTATCTCTCAATTCTTGTTTTGATTTCAATTCTCTTTATATTTTAGTGTTCTATTGTCTTAATCTTCTTAGTTTCTCTTGTTAATTTCTTATTTTACTCTCTTTTATGTTGATGAACCATTGTTGGATCTTAATCTCTTCTAATGCAATTTTATGTTTGATGTCTCTTTGATGTTTATCTTCATTGTTATTGTTGATTTCTTGCTTATGTTAGTTATGGTTTCATTAATTCTTACATTTTGTGATGTTTATTTTTCTTGCACTCTAAGTGTTTGATAAAATATTTTCTCTAGTTTTTTAGTAGTTTTCTTTACTCTTAGCCTAGGTTAAGGGACAGTAAAACAATTAATGGCTAATAACTTTTCTTAAAGAAGTAAATCATGAAGAGATAGCTAATATAAATCTAGAGACACATTTACTTGAATAGAAATTACTTTTACCATTGATTCTGAGGTTTTCGGTTACTAAAATTTTTTCTCCGTACACATACAATTGTCACGAAAAGAGTTTTTGCGGCTAAAAAATTTCTGGTGTGACAACTAAGCCAATAGTAAGATAGTATTTAATATTCATTAGTCAAATTTGACTTAAATAGATTAATTACCCTCATAAAACCAAATTTAACCTCGTAACTCTTTTTTTCCTTTTATTTTTTGATTTTGTTAACCAAAAAAATCTATTTATTAAAAATTTGGTTTTTACATTGATAATTCACTCTATATACTTCTATATAAAACAAATTACAGTAAAAGTGGATATAAAATCATTTTTAGTCACTTTCTAATTGATATTTTTCTTCATTTACATGATCGACTTGAAATTAAGACTAATAATTATGTGATTAAACTACTTACAATTTGGAGTACTTTTATATTGATTATAATTATTCCACATATTGGTTATTCTTTTAACCAAATATAAATAAAAAAATGGATTCAAATACTTTAATTTACTTTTTTTTATTATTATTATTATTATTATTATTATTATTATTATTATTATTTAAAAAGGTAATAAAAATAAAAGGGCAAGTTGACAGGTTCAAATGAAACGGTTGCAAAGACGGTCTAAGACAAAAAAGGGAATGATGGCTTAATAAGGGATGTTTCAAATCTGAAAAAGCAAAAGAAACATAAAGAAATCAATGTTTCATCCCACATTCAGAATAATAAGAAGACACTTTAAAGATGCATGCACCCTTTGTCTACCTCCCGAGTTACCCTATTTATTGGCAAACATCCTATGTGTATATTATTATTATAAAAATTTATTAAATTCTATTATGATTTTAACTTTAATTAACATATTAGTAATATTTTTAAATTTCTTTCATACCCTTAATTAAAAATTGTAGACTTTTATAGTTTAATGTATATTTTTTTTTATTTTACTATCTCAAAAGTCAAAAAACAGCATGTAAATAAAAAATAGAGAAAAGGACAATTTAGTCCCTGACCTTTTAATCCGCAGACATTTTCGTCCCTGAGCATTGTAAAATACATTTAAATTCCTGACGTTCCTGAAAATAAGACCGATCAGTCCCTCCGTCCCTGAGCCACCCCTCAGAGCGGACGGAAAATGCTGAGCTGGCTCCCCCTATGCTTACTTGGCTCAACGGTGTTCCCACGTGGCACGTTAGTGGGATGGAGGTTTTGAAAACGGGACACATAAGTCCCTCTCACTCAAAACGACGTCGTTTTGAGTACTGCCCTAATACTAAAATTCGTTTAGGTCGTTCATTCATGGTGGCGGCTAGTGGTGAGGAGAAGACTTGTTCAGATTTCAGTAATGGCGACGATGGCAGCGTGCGATTCCCTTCTTCGTGTCTTTCTCTCTCTCGCCTCAGATCTGATCCGCGATGGCAACTTCAAGGCAGGTCGGCGGCGATGCATGGCACAGTGGCGGCTACTTCTTCCTTGGCTCCCTTGTGCGGCGGCTTGGACTGGATGGAAGGTACACGACGATGATGAAGCACGAGAACGGTGGCGAGGACCCTCCAGCGGCGCCTCTCTTCAGGAGCGGCAGCGACAACGGCGTGGGGATTCGACGGTGAGGCGTGGCGGCGACGGCTCCTCCCTCCAGCTTGACGATGGCGTGACGGCGGCCCACACCCTACTGGCGACGCATCTCCCTTCTCAGATCTCTCTTCCATGTGTGTGAATGCATTTATTTTGTGTGTGTATGGTTGATAAGGTAGAAAGAGTGAGGAGAGGAGGGTTGGGGGCTGCGCAGGTGAAGAGGAGATCGACGGTGAGGCGTGGCGGCGACGGCTCCTCCCTCCATCTTGACGATGGCGTGACGGCAGCCCACACCCTACCGGCGACGCATCTCCCTTCTCGGATCTCTCTTCCATGTTTGTGAATGCATTTGTTTTGTGTGTGTATGATTGAGAAGGCAGAAAGAGTGAGGAGAGGAGGGTTGGGGGCTGCGCAGGTGAAGAGGAGAGAGGCGGTGAGGATAGAATTATGGTTAAGGGAAATGTAGTCATTTTACTAAAATTACTTGAGTGAGAGGATTTATGTGTCCCGTTTTCAAAACCTCCATCTCACTAACGTGCCACGTGGGAACGCCGTTGAGCCAGGTAAGCATAGGGGGAGCCAGCTCAGTATTTTCCGTCAGCACTGAGGGTGGATCATGGACGGAGGGACTGATCGGTCTTATTTTCAGGAACGTCAGGGATTTAAATGTATTTTACAATGCTCAAGGACGAAAATGTCTGCGAGTTAAAAGGTCAGGGACTAAATTGTCCTTTTCTCTAAAAAGTATTTCGACAGAAATCTAATTCTTAAGACACAGTATGTATCTAGTCTAATAAAGACTCAATCCGAAAGGGTTAGCAATTTAGTATACCTTATGTATTAGGGTTTAAACTTTTTTTTCGTATATTTATCTTATTTGAATTTTTTATTTAGTTTAGAGTGTTTTTAAATTTAATTTTACACTTATTATCATATAAAAAGTATTTTAATATTATTTATAATAACATTGTTTTTTATTTTATTTGGTTGTTTCTTTTTATTATTATTATTTTTGTTTTTAATGTTTACATCCACTATTAATCTATTATGTTAGAATTGGTATTGGACCTAGCTCAATTAGAGGATTATGTTATAAATAGAAATATGATGTAATAGTGTGAATAAACATGTTATAATTGAAAACTCTAATTTTTCTCTTAGTCCTAGTTTTAGGAATTTCTATTCTATTCTCTCTGATTTCTATCTAATTCTCTCTATTCCTTAATACAATATGATATCAAATTGTGCTTTTATTGAATAATTCATCACAAATTTTTTATTCTAAATCTAAAACTAATGGTAATTTAGAGAATTTAAATCACATTATTCCAATCTCTAAGACTATTCCTATTTTGTATGGTGGTAGTGGCTAATAATGTATTCTTTTATCTAAAAATTTTGGAATTCTTTAAAGGTACCAAAGACCCAAAGATTATAGGAGGCACGCCATGGATTATCTGGCAAAGCTCTGCAATGGTACTGGTTATGGAGGTTCCACAATCCATCATCAACTTGGGATATTTTTTAGGTTGCCTTTCTTTATCGTTACCAATCTGATTTCATCTCTGTTCTGTCAATGATTGATCAACATGAAGCTTTAGATTTAGATGTAATTTTAGAAAAATCAGAGCAAAATTGGAGAAGTATCAATCACAACACATCACAAGAGAAAAATCATCATATTTTAATTTCAAAGTTCAACAACAGCAACAACAAGAAAAATCAACACAAATTCCATTTCAAGCAATAATTTAGTAATCATCGTTATCAATTCGTAGTTACAATGAAGTAGCAACACAATTTCAGCAATTAAAATATTCTTGCCAAAATTCAAAAATTATATATGCAGAAGAAGAAAAAATAATAGGACTGCATATTGAGAGTTTTGATTTAAGGAATTCCATTGAGCAAAACGCAACCTCACTCACTATAAATCTATTGTCACCCAGCGAAGGGACTACCATTGAAGGCAACAACAGTATGCAGAGCGGCGAAGGTCCGAGTAAAAGTAGCGATACCGAGATCGGAGTTCTCGCGATAAGGAAGGGAGAATCCCAAGCAGAGAGAATCACGTCGAGATCTTACGCGATGCCTACAGAAAAATGATGCGGTGAGGTGCAACGTCACGGCCCTCTCTGTCACATTTCTCCTATAGTGTGGCAAGGCCACCGAAGCTCCTAGCGGCAGTGCTCTCTTGGGATTGCGAGAGAGAAACTCCAACCACTAGCCACCTTTTCCTTGTTCTCCAACCTCTGATGGTGGTTGGTGGAATGATGCATGAGAAAGGCCGATATCTAAGGCTATTTCGCGACGACGACAAAGCCAAAAGTAGCGCTAAGGTTGGCACTTTTGCGGAGCAAAAGAGAGAAGCACGCGGTGCTCCAATAATAGTGGTGAGTGCTCACGTCATCGCGACTACCATCGGCGGAAGGGATCTCCAAGCTTGTGGATTCCGTCGAGTCTCTCATATCGTGGCTAATCCACAACCACTCACAGCGGTTATCTTTCTTAGGATCGCGGGGAGGACGGAACAGTGATGGCTTGATGTGGTGAGTGGCGACTTCGACAAAAGACAAAAAGAAAGTAACAGAAAATATAACCAAGGGAAGATGGAGAAGAAACCACTGGAGCCGGATGGTGGTGCCTGGCTCGTTAACGGCTATTCTTTCGACAGCAGCATCGCACATAATTGATATTTGGCTCTCTATTTTTGGATTGGGTGGAAAAAAAGAGATAACCCCTAATTTTGAGGTGGGCCTTTACTGGTTTGGACTTTTATTTGCAGTACCAAGTCCAACTCAAATTCACAAGTGGGTCAAGTGTTACAAAAAATTAGTTTATATATATATAAGAGACCCACCTTTTTTAAATAATAGAATCCTGGTGGTACAATTTTTATTTTGAATAGTATCATAAAAGATATTATTTTAGAATTAATTATTTTATTATTAATTATAGGATAAAATGCATATTTAAACCAAATAGAGCAAAAAAAAAAAGTGTTACATGAATCTCTCAATATGACGTTTTTATATAAATCAAATGAGCCCCATTTGAATTTTCTATTTCAACACTAATTCGAATCAAGTCAATTCGAATTACTAGAGAAATATGCAAATTGAATCTAATCAATTTGATTTATGCATGTATAAAATGTCCTATTAAACCGAATTACATTGATTTGAATTATGCATGCACGTGAATCCCACTAATCCAAATCACACCAATCCGAATTTCCAATAGTTTTGTGCACATAGTAATTCGAGACAAGCTGTTTCGATTTATCCATAGTAACACTAATTCGAAGTGGCTTGATTTGAATTACCACCAAGGAGCAGCCCAAAGTAATTCAAATTACTAATATTTTCCCTATAAATAGAATTCGAATTGAGTTCATTCGAACTACTGTTCGAAATCCCTGCCCCACCAAGTCCTAGAGAAAACTTTTCCCTAAAATTCCAAGAAAGTGTTCAACATTCGAATATTCTGCTGATGGGGGATAACCCGGACCGGCTTTATCGTTTGGATGGAGTCACCCATATAGTTGGTATCATCAATGAAGAGGTTAGTGCGCATATTTTTTTCGAAAATATGATTTAACGTGTTATTTTATTTTTGTTTCTTATAATGTTAGTCATTATTTACAATTGTTAAGTTAGATAGAGTGGTTATATTAGTGATTTATTAGTTTCTAGAGGTTCGACGGAGCAAGCTCTAATTTGGATAGTGATTACAAATAAGTAGAAGAGTATGAGTAGAAAAGATAACCGGGGTGAAACTTATTTAGAGTAAGATTTTTTTGTTAACATTAAACTTAGTCATTAAGTAAATTTTTTGTTAATGTTAAACTATTTTTTATTAGGCCCAGTTTGATACATATATGATGTTATTTTGTATTTGAACGCGTAACATTATTTGATTGCGTACAAGTTGTATTCTTTCGATTAAGATATGCATTAGTTGATAATGTTATATAAATATGTTTTGAGCTGAGAGAC
The DNA here is from genome assembly GCF_000817695.3 of Arachis duranensis. Taxonomy (NCBI): domain Eukaryota; kingdom Viridiplantae; phylum Streptophyta; class Magnoliopsida; order Fabales; family Fabaceae; genus Arachis; species Arachis duranensis. The sequence continues at coordinate 9,451,555 of NC_029773.3, read as the reverse complement.
AATTTGTTACGTTCTTTATGTAGCCCCATCGATGTATCACGAGCATGCGATGGCAGCAGGACATGCGCCAGACGAGAGGATCATTCCGTACTTGCAGATGGTCAGTTTATATCATCTTGAGAGGCTGAACGAGACTTGGTTCATGTTGGATGAGCTGCTGGTTAGTGCATTCATGGAGCAATGGTGTTCGGAGAGGAACATGTTTCATATGTCGTTCGGGAAGTGCACGATTACATTGCGAGACGTGGTGTACCAGTTAGGGCTGCTGATTGATGGACATTATGTCAGTGGTTGCCTGACAGATTTCGAGCAATACATTGAGGGTTGTCCCCCAGCTTGGGCGTGGTTCGAGGAATTTCTGAGTGTTTTGCCTCCTACGAACTGCATCGACAAGTTCACAATGGGATGTAGTTGGATTTAGGACACATTCGGAGAGCTTCCTGATGGTGCCCACGAGGCCACTGTTAGGAGGTATGCCCACACCTATATCATGATGCTTTTGGGGACTCAGATATTTGGCGACAAGCCCGGTACTCGCCTTCACATTCGGTGGCTGCCATATATAGCCAGGCTTGAGAATATGGGTGGGTACATTTGGGGATCAGCTGCTCTCTCATAGTTATACCGGGGTATGTGCCACGTGATAGAAACGTTGTGAAGTTATCCGGACCATTATAACTACTTCAGCCATGGATCTTCTGGCGATTTCCTGGATTCAGACCCGCTGGATATGATACGTTCGCCTGGCCTTTGGCCTTGAGGTAGTATTCTATTCAAATGCTATGTTTGTCACAATCATTTGGTGTTAGTTTCATTTAGTGATAACCTGTGTTTGGGTTGCCGGTGGTCAAGTCACAACCCTACAGTGAGTGAGAAGGGACATCGAGTTGTTCATTGGAGGCTCAGGATAGATCTCCTACAGGCTGGGAATGTGAGTATTTCAACCACTCTAAATAGTTAAAATCTCTCTTAGGTTGGCAACACCGTATATTTAATAATGACGAATTGTAACTATTGCTATTCACAGTTCATTTGGATGCCATATAGCTCTCATGATGTAGTTCAGGTGGTGCATCCAGAGATATTGAAACCTCGGCATACGGCGTTATAGAGGTCTGTGACAGTGTTGATATATTTTGCTATCATAGAGTGGCACCAAGTAGATCGGGTGCTACCGCAGTTTGGTAGAGTACAGCCTCGACCACGAATGAAACTGGCGCGGTATCAGTAATACCAACTTTTTCGTCACCAATGCAGTATAGATCAGCTGCGAAAGACAGGGAGGCAACCACCATTGCCTCAGGTGCAATCATAGGCACGTATAAAGAGGCACCAACAGGTCTCATACTAGAACAGGCTGCCGTTGTCGAAGCTTGGGAATTTCGGTTCGAACCTCATGAGCTAGAGACCACATCTACAAGTTTGGCCAACATCTCGCAAACAAATTGTATTTCACATCATCTCGCAAAACTGAAATCGGAATTCGATAGAATAACTTTTCAACCTGTTTCACGCCTTACAACCCCAGTTTTTGGATTATAGAATTCAGGAACTCAGCGAAGCTCGTTGTAGGTTTTAGAAAAACATTGAGGGGATCCTTATCAGTAAACTTAATTCCAGAGCATTTTTTTCTTAATCGACCCCCTATAGTGCACCAACACTAAAAAACTATCCTCACTAACCATTGTGTTTCACTCTCATGGCAAGAATTCACGTTCACATCATATTTATATACGTTGGCGTCACAGTAACTCGAATTTATCTTGTTCGATTTATATGTTCTTGATAATTCGAATCAGTCAAATTTAAATTATATAAGGACAATACGAGGTGTAAATCGAAATAGGTTGTTTCGAATCACTAGGCATGTCAGTTGCATGCATAGTTCAAATTAATGTGATTTGATTTAGTAGGACATTTCATGCATGCATAAATCAAATTGGTTAGATTCGATTTGCATATTTCTCTAGTAATTCAAATTGACTTGATTTAAATTAGTGTTGTAATGGATAATTCGAATTGGGCTCATTCGATTTATATAAAAATATCCTATTAGGAGATTCATGTAATATTTTTTCTTTTGGATGAATTATGTAATTTTTGACTCTATTTGATTTAAATATGCATTTTACCCTTAATTATAATTTGCATTTACAATTTTAACTATGATTTTTTTTTCCTGCAACCTTGGAGTAAGGTTGTGTTGAAGTAGAGAATAATATTAGAATTAGTATTGGACCTAACCCAATTAGAGAATTATGTTATAAATAGAAACTTGATTAATAGTGTACATATGCATTATCTAATTAGAAACTCTAATTTCTTTCTTGATCTTAATTCGAAAAATTTCTATTCTATTCTCTCTGGCTTTTATCTAATTTTCTCTATTCTTTAATACAATATCATATCATATTATATAAAAATTCTTTAATATATTTTAAATTTATATAACAAAATTATTAATACAATTGATTTATATTATTTTACATTTTTTAATAATATAAAATATAAAAATATAATTTACTGTCACAAAAATATTTAATAAAATAAATTAATTAACAAAAAAATTATAAAAATTAAGATAACTTATTAATATTTTTTTAATTAAAAACACTAATCATGATTATATGCAAGTCAACTTTTTGTTTCTAGCGCAAGAATTTCACATCTTATGTAGGATTTCTCTTTGCACGAATTGATGGTAATTATCCTCCAATTTTGCCCTCAAATTGGATGACCACTCTATGATCAATAATAGTTTAGGATAAGATTTTATTAAAAAATATTTAAAATTATTAAAATTTATTATTTTTTATTATTATTTTTAATTATTAATCTAATTTTTTTAATTTAATAATTTAATAATATATTTTTAATATACACTTTTAAATATTAATAATTAACTATTAAAAAAATTCTACTGAAATTTTAGTATTTTTTGTTTTACCGACTTAACCCCCCGAATTACATGGAGCTTACCAACTCTTCTATAAATATCTCCATGTACATGAGTTTATTTCAATTACTTTACACCTTCTTGTTCTCTTATTAATTTGGCCATTGAAATCCCTTTTAAGTATCATTCACCACCTAATCAATTTTAATCGTAGAACTCATTCAACTATTCGCAAAATTTCCAACATTCAACCAAAGTTCATTAATTACCTACGTATTTTTCTCAAATTTCAAGGCATATCTCTCGTACCAAAAGTATTGTACAACTTTTTTTTATATTAATTATCAAAGTTAAATTACTTTTAAAAATAGTTATTATATGTGTTGAATACTATGTGACATATGTAAAATACAATGAATGATTGATAAATTAAATAACTTATCACATTTGAAAATTATGAGAATGTCATTCCACCTAGAGAGATAATTAAAAAAATGTCCGCATATATAGAGTATCATATTTATTTAGTAAATTAAATTAAATGATTCTGCTAAGATTCATTCTACCTAACTTCATTTAATTAACTTCTTTAATATGACATATAACTAAATGATGCATTATGACTACCACATGGCATTTGTAATAAGTTCCATCATAGTCCACAAGTCATTTTAAACAAAAATGAAAAAAATAAAAAGAGATAAGAATGAAACACCATTCAATCCAATAATTAGAGTTGATATATCCAATTTTCTTGACAATGTAGTCTCAACTATATCAAGGTAGCAATATAGTTACGTTTATGGTTTTTAGACTATTTTTTATACTTTAATATAGTTTATGTTTTCTTTTTCCTTTTAAAATTTAGTTTATGTTTTTTAAAATAATAAAAAAATTTAACAAATTCTTAGTTAAGTGATAACTAAATTCATTCGTTTTACAATAATTTTAAGTTTAGATTTCGAGAAAAATAAAAATAATTAAACCGATTCTATATATGAAGTAGTTATAGTTTATTGAGTTAAATTAATCGAATTTTATATAAATAATGTCTAACTAGATACCAGTAATTAATGAAGAAAAGAATTTTAAAAAAGAATAAAAATTAAAAGAGAAAAACTCTTTAATAATTTAGACCTTATTATTGTGCCAACTGATTCCTAAGACAACTGAAAAGGAAGGAAACCAAAAAAAAAAAAGAGCATTTTGTTTCAAGAACATGGGCAACCACTTAGCAATTAATTAACTAGGCAAGCTCAAGATTAGAAGAATATTAATGATTAATGATTGATTAGCCATGCATAGCAACCCTATAATTGTAACAAACAAGATATATTAATAATTGAAAAAAAAAAGGTATTGCTCAATATTAATTATATTCCCATACCTTCTATTGTCCTCTATTATTAAATTTTTCTCCATAACTCCATACTACAAATTCTATGGTGGGTTCTTTTTGAGACAAACACGTGGATAATTAAGCCTTTATTCTTAACCTATATATATGAACGTTTGGGGCTATCAACTAGGTTTGTATGGTTGTTAGTGGAGGGACTTATTAGCTAGGTTTTCTTGAAAGTTTCTGCTATCAACTTCTTTATTATTATAGATTATTATTATTAATTTAAGATAAATTCTGTCTCTGATTTAGGGTTTTATTTTTCTTTTTTTTATCTTTGGATTTTGTGATGGAAATTTTGAAACTAATAAAACTAGCATTAAGTTAAACAACAAAGTTCTTTTTTATTATTATAATTTTTATTATTTTATTAATATCTTTTTTAATTATTTATTTTAAATTATTAAATATTTTAAAATAGAACTGAATAAAAATTCTATTTTAGAATAAAAATAAAAAATAGAAATATTCTAAAAACTAGAAATAAAATAATCTTCAGATCTTTGCTTTGCATGAATTGGTGTGAGGTTTGTCATCTATATGCTGGCTTTAATATGAAGATTTGATACCTATATTTAAAAGCTTTGACACTTTTATTCATTATTATTTCTGTCATTCTGTGTGAAGCAAAGCTATAGATCTAAGATTAAATATTTAAATTAGTTTTTAGAAAAATTTTAAATTGGTCATTTTGGTATTTAACTATTTAATAAATTTGTATTATTCTAAAAGTTTTTGAAATAAATTAATTCATCTATAAAGATAATTAATTAATTTTAAAATTTAATTATTTTATAATAAAATTTATTAAGATTTTATTTATCCAACACACACCTATTAAAACTTTTAACATATAAAAATTTAATTTTTAATAAACTAACATTAACCGCGACACTTCTTCAGCGATTTTTTTACGAACGGCAACAATGCATAAACTGCAAAAGAGATATAACGGTTTATGCTTGTTTAGGGAGGCCTATAAATACCAAGTAGAAGGGATTGGATAATTGTAGAGAGTCATTTTCACAAATTTACAAATGGATAGTGAGAAGAGTTTTTTGGTTCTAATTCATTGCTCTAAAAATTTTAAAAAAGTAAAAGACATGGTATTAAATTTACTGATAGATAACTGGTGAGTGTTTTTATCTGGTCAACAAATATGTTATCAGAGCTGAAGACAAGTATATTGCAAAAGGCAGAATTGTGTGGGATCAAGTGGGTGAAAAAGTTGTTCTACAAGATTTTGATTGCGGTTGTGTTCAACTGGTGTGAAGTATGAAACATTTGTGATAAGGTCGGATGATGACATGCATGTTTTGTTTTATTGTCGGCGAAGTTTTTCGGAAGTGAGAATACACGAGCTGCATACCAAGTTGGAAGATGGCGTCGACAGTTCTGGGGCATCAGCGCCGAATCCTCTGTCGACTACGGTGGGAGGTGCTTCAACCTCGATGCCTGTTGTTGCACCTGATTGTCTGTTGGCTTCTACCACACCAAATAAAATTCCAATACTTACCAGTTTAAACCATTAATTATAATCGAACACATAAACTACAAGTTTTCTATTTAGCGAATTCATTGATGTTGCTGGCAACGTGCGCAACGCTGTTAAGTCAGTACAGACTACGTTCTCTCTCTCTCTCTAAATTTTTTAGAACTCATGAAAACTGAAGAATCCGTGACTAGATGAGGCGGATTTATAGGCAAGTATAAACCGCTATACCCCTCTCGCAATTTATGTAGTGTTGGTGTTCATGAAGAACCTGCTGCAGGGGTGCTGCGATTTTTTCTTTAATGTGCTCCAACGTAAATCGTTATACCTCTCTAGCGATTTACGTGTAATACCTAATTCACCGTACCTCTCTCGCGATTTCTATAGATCTGTGAAAGTTATATTTCTATATGCAATGTTTAAAAGTTATATTTCGATAAAATTAATTTTTAAACAATTTATTTTGGTAATTTGTCCAATTAATTATGTTAATATATGTGCATAATATTTTTGGTGTAGAATTGTAGATTAATTAATTAATTATGATTTGAGCGTAAAAACTTACAAAATGAGTAATTTATTGATTGCTAAATGCGAACGTCATTTAAAATGGGAATCTCAAGCTAGCTAGCTAGGCAGAGGTTGTAGACACAATCTCCCATAATGTGCCATGTTACTAAGATTAGACCATTAAGATAGCACTTAAGTGCATGCTATACTCCATTAATTAAACTATCATTATTTTATTAATTAGTAGCTACTAGTTATTAGTTACACATAACCCAATGATATCTCTCTAGGGCTTAAAAAGTGGGGATGAAACTAGGGTTTAAGAGCACCCCTTTATTGGCCTAACAAGATCCTACATTTATTAATGTGAAATATAATGTTGTAAACAACTAATAAGTTTTTAATTAAAACACAACTCAGTTTATTGAACGACACGACACCTAAAGTAAAATTATTAATTAGTAATTAATATTTATTAATAGTAATCGTAAACATCAAAATTCCATGTGCAAGTGCGAAGTTGATGCAACAAATAAGAAAGCACTCAATACGAGAGGCTCTATATTTGGTGAAAAATTACCTTTTGTCTTAGGCATGTTTGTATTAAGGTTTTGAAAATCGAAACTTCATTTTGACCATCAAAGAAGATGCATGGGAGTGGTTCTTTGGTCTTGATCTTTACACATTGACACATTTTGCCACAAAGGTAATGTTTACTTATCGAGTAAAATGATTTAGTCTCTTAAATTTTAAAATATACAAAATAATTTCTAATATTTGTTTCTGTTAGACAATGTTATTTTTTTACTTTAATCACTAACAGTAACTATTAACCTCGTTAACTTGTATATATAGTCCTTAAGTGTTCATGTGTACAATCTGAATAAATTAGTCCCTAAAATAAAATACAAAATAATCTTCAAAAAATTTAAAAAATCTGAAACAGTCCCAAAAAATTTTAAAAAATTTAAAATAGTTCTTTTAAATTATTTATTATAATTCTTTCTAAATTAATAAATTTTAATTTTTAAAATTTTTTGTCTATTTATTTCAAATTATATCTATATATTTATATACAATTTTTGTATGTCTTTTCAAATAAATTATAAATTAATTTTGAAAAGACACTATTTTTCAAAAAAATAAAATAAATAAACTCATATTTATTTTTTACTATAAAAGATATTATTTAATTTAATTTATAAATACTATATTCTATGATTATTCTATAATAATAAAAAAAGAATGAATTAATACTATTATTTAAAAAGATAGGAGAACTCCTATTTAACATAAAATTTTTTAGTTTTCACAAAAATAATTAAAAATATTTGTGTAAATGTTTATGAAAGTAATACTTTAAAATTTGCAGACAATACGAACTAAATTATTTATGAAATTAAATTTGTAAAATTTGGTCAACCATAGAATTAATGTGGATAATTTACAAAATTTCAATACTAAACTTCTAATACTTTACAATACTTAAAGAAAAAATATCTTGATAAATCTAAATATTTTATTTATATTTTTCAAAAAATTTTGAGATTCACTAGTTGTAATATTACACAAAATAGATTTGTAATTAAAGTTGCTTATACTATTACAATTAGTCTTATGCCAAGAAAAAATAGATCTTTTTCACTTATAAATTTTTATTTCAGTTTATTCGGTGTTAATATTTTAAGATCATAGTTTAGGTATATAAATAATAATTTTTATAATGAAATGATCTCTTAAATTTAGTGTTTATTATTTTATTTGATTTCTATATCATCTTTGTAAGTA
>NC_029773.3:9439119-9443408 GCF_000817695.3 Arachis duranensis | reverse complement strand
AGATAATTACTGAAAAAATTATTTGCACATCGACTTTAGAACGTACGCATTATGTTTGGTTACAAAAATTCTTAGATACATTATAGAGAAAAAGTAATAATTGTTCTTCTATGTAATTAGTCACTATAAAATATTATAAAAAATTTTAAAAGTGTGAGAAGATATATATAATAAAAAATAAATAAATGATTGTAATTAAATGTTGAGTAAGAATTTTGTATATTTTACTAACTTATACTTTACGGATACATTTTAAAAGCACCATAAAAAAATATTTCACTAAAATTATTAAAAATTAAATTTTTTATATTTTTAATATATTGAATACAAAAAACATAAAAAATTATTATTATATTTTTAATATGTATCTTTAAAATACAAGTTAGTTAAATCTTTTTAGAAAATGATAGAATCTCTCATTTAGATACTTATTTTGTATTTATTCTTGTTTCTTTTTTGTTGAAATTTTAAATTAGAAGCTTCAACTAAAAAAATGTTTGAAATTGAAATAAAAAAGTTGAATGTCTTACATGTTTGTCATGCTGAAGACTCTATAACAATACACTCTTAATCTTAGATGACAGTATTAAATTTAGTTATGTTTTAATTTTACAAGAATTCTCATGTATTTTTAATGCATGTATAAAATTAGCATGAAAATTTTACAAATATTTAATAATATATTATCATATTAATCACTCGTCTTTAAAAAATTATATGAATTCAAGTATTAATATACAAAGTTATTTTATAAGAATATTAAATTTAAATATTCATCTCGTTTTGATAAAGATAAAATGCAACAATCAATAAATTAAAAGTCTATCATAAAAATTCTAACAAAGCATGCCTTCTAATAGTAATAGAAAAATATTTTGGTGATTTATTTTCTTACATCATCATAAATAATGAATGCTAATGTACTTCAGATAAAATAGGAAATAACATTTCTTAAAAATAATTACTATTAAAAATAATAAATAAATAACATTCGTTATGAATAATTGTGTGTGAAAAAAATGTCAAAATCGGACTAGCTAGTTATTATTGGGTTGGTTTATTAATTAGTTCAATGGTCGAACTATAATTAATCATAGTTACATAAATTTATAGAACCCTATAAAATTATTAATTCAATATAAATAAAATTTAAAATTTTATATTTTTACATAATAATATCTCTATTTTTCACCATTAAAATTATATTATAAAAACATAAAAAATTCATAATTAAAATAAAACCAAAAAGTAGAAACATAACCAGATCCACTTTTTATTTCAACTTGAAATTATACTTTTGTTTGTTAGTTTTCTATGTTACTTTAGAATTTATTGTGATCTCTTATATGCATTTTTATTGTACTTTCATTTCATGATATAAATAAGTTAGAAAGTGATGAAGAAAAGGAAAGAAAGAAAGAATCTATTTGATCCTTCCGTTCTTGGCACCCCACCACATACATCAAAATCTTCTTAGCACTAGCTTGAGATTCTTAGTTAGTTATAGATGAGACCATGATGAGATACATTATGGTTCTTTCATGATGACTACACTTATTTGATCTGTTCTTTCAAATATGATATTGTTTCGATTCATATAACATAATCTGCAATAAATCCTATTTGCTTCTATTTCTTAAAAGGTTTCTCTTCTGCCTTAAAAATAGCAATTCGATTGCTGATTCCAAATAAAGTTTGTGAGATTCACTGTTGAGAACTTGAGATTAAAATGCTAAATTGATTCCATATTTATTTTCGAAATTTGAAAGATAATTTTAGTTTTTCGTTTTTAGTTAGAGTTTAATTCTTATCTATTGATTGTGAAAAATATTTTATAAAATTATTTAATTTTATCTTTTTTTTATGATTATATGTACATTGAATATATCGGGTAGTATTTTTTAGTATATTGGGTATTTTGTATATAAGAGTTATTTTAAGGTATTTACTCAGAATTTTTAAGGTGGATCGGATCAGACTCCAAATTTTTAAAATACCTTTTAGATAGCGATTGAGAGTTACTTTAAAGAATTTTTTTAAAATTCGCAAATTTTTTAATAGATTATGTATATCTTAAAACAAAAAATTATATGATATAAATATTTAGAATAAAATTTCACCCTGACTTCTAACTATTCCGCTCTTTTTCATATTCTTTTTCTCATCAATTGAAAAATGATATTGCGATTCCTAACGATTAACTATGTCAAATATTGTATCACTTTATTAATGTCTCTATCTAGAACTAACGAATTTTGCCTACGTGTTACGTTAGCTGATGATGTGTCAAGGAATCATTTCAAAAGACAAAATGTCTCCTGCCGTATCAACGATACATTGCAGTAAAATAGGACAATTAAACCTTTGAAAAAAAATGTAAGAGACACTTAAACTTCTAACTAATTTAAACATAGACACATAAACCCATAATGAACCATGAAATAGAACAAATATCCCTAAACTTTAACAAGCCATTGTATTTGTTACATCGGTTGCTGGCTTTGGTTGGTGGCAGCCTCAGTTCCTTAATATGAGTACAGTAAAAGCTATCTCATCAAATTCAATTCATTTCAATTATTTTTTTTTTTTTGATCTCCAATACAAATTTTATATCTCCATCTTTGCAATATCCATCAATTAATGTTGTGAACATGATCTTGTCAGATTTTAAACCTCTCTCATTCATCTCATTCACAAATTTTCTAACTTTTTTCAAATCGCAAATCTTGCAAAGACCATTGATCAACGCATTGTACGTGATTAAATCCGGCCTAATGTCTTGATTAATCATTATTTGAAAATTCTTTCAAACCAAATCAATTTTCTATATTTATATTATCCATCAATCAAAGTGGTGAAAGTAACACCATTTGAGATTAACTCTTTCTTGCACATGTCATCAAATAAAATTTCTGCAACATAAGAAGAAGAAGCAAGGAACTAAAGCTACTACCAACTAAGGCCAACAACCAATGCAGTAAGGTATAATGACTTGTTGAAATTTAGAAATACTTGTCCTACTTCATGGTTCATTATGAGTTTGTGTCTATGTCTAAATTAGTTACGAATTTAAATGTCTCTTAAAAATTTTTTAGTGGTTTAATTATTTTATTTTACTGCAGCATATTGTTAACACGATGGAACGTTTTGTCTTTTGGAATGATTTCTTAACATGTCATTAGCTAACATGATAGTTAGACAAAATTTGTTAGCTCTAGACGGAGATATGTTTGATGGAGTTAATCGTTAAAATCGCAATGTAATTTTCAATCAATGAGAGGCGGAACGAGAGTTAATGAAATAGTTAAGAATGGGGTGAAATTTTACTCGAATAGTTATAAGTGAGTTGTAGATAATTAACTATATTGAAGGATCCCACAAATAATTACCAACTTTGTGATGTGATTGCATCAAAAAAAATAAAATTTTGCACTTTTCATAAGATCTTCTCTCGAATAAGGAGCTGTCTGATTGCTTCTCAAGCAATCTTCAAGTTGAGTTGGATTTGAGTTGTACACTCACGATTTGGACTTAATTTGAGTGGTGTAATTCGGTCTAATTTTTTGACTCAATTAGATAAAGTGTTGTCTAAATTAGTGTTGAATTCTGTTTTACTGTCGATAACGTAGGTTTTACTTTAAATAGAATAATAAAATTTGATTTTTTTAGACTGTAAAACTTTTAAAAATAAAATAAATACAATTTTTAAATAGATGAATAAAATGAACTAACTAATCCAAATAATTCTCTTATTAATGTGATTTTATTAAATGATAGTAAAGTAAAATTCGTGTTACCAAATTCAGTAAAATAATAATAATAAAAGATCCTACCATTTGAGTTTTATAAAATAATTAGTGTTTTATGTAAGAATAAGTATTGTTTTGATCCCTAACGTTGAGGGTCAGAATCGAAATCGTCTTCATCGTAATTTTCGATTTAGAATCATCCTTAACATTTTTTTTCGTATTAAATCGTCCTTTTAATTTTTTTGGACAAAAATACTCTCACTACTATCAACACAATTACCTCCTCCACCACCACCACCACTGCAACCACCACCAACACCAACACCAACACCAACACCAAAAATACCAAACAACAGCAACAACACCAAACAACATCAAACTAAGAAGCAGAAACAGAAAGCAAGAAAGCAGAAGGAAGAAAGAAGGAAACAGAAAGCAAGAAAACAGGCGATGAGGTTACGAGACGGAGGCAATGGCTCGCGTCTCCTCTCTCCCTCGTAATTCCCAACGGCGACAGTGACTCCAAGCTTCGCCGCCGCT